>NW_019942876.1:0-4599 GCF_002910315.2 Salvelinus sp. IW2-2015 | reverse complement strand
AGAGAGTGCTGAGAGAGAAGAGAGAGCAGAGAGAGAGAAAAGAGAGAGCAGAGCGAGAGCAGAGAGAGACAGCAGAGAGAGCAGAGAGAGACAGCAGAGAGTGAGAGAGAACAGAGAGTGCTGAGAGAGAAGAGAGAGCAGAGAGAGAGCGAGAGCGAGAGCAGAGAGAGAGAGAGCAGAGCATAGAGAAAAGTGAGAGCAGAGAGAGAGAGCAGAGAACAGAGAGAGAGACAGAGAGCAGATAGAAAAAGCAGAGAGAGAGCAGAGGGCAGATGGAGAGTAGATAGAGCAGAGAGAGAGAACAGAGAGGGCAGAGAGAGAGCAGAGAGAGAACAGAGAGAGTGAGAGAGCAGAGTGAGAGCAGAGAGAAAGCAGAGAAAAGAGAGAACAGCAGAGCAGACAGAGAGCAGGCTGAGAGAGAAGAGCAGAGAGAGAGAGAGCAGGGAGGGAGAGAGCAGAGAGTGAGAGATAGAGAAGAGAGAGGGCAGAGAAGAGAGAGCAATAGAGAGCAGAGAGCAGGCTGAGAAATAAGAGAGAATGAGAGAGCATAGAGTGAGAGAGAGAGAGCAGATAGCAGGCTGAGAGAGAAGAGAGAGAGCAGAGAGATAGAGCAGAGAGAACAGAGGGAGAGAGAGAAAAGAGATAACAGCAGAGCGAGCAGAGAGCAGAGAGAGAGCAGATAGCAGAGAGAGAGCAGATAGCAGGCTGAGAGAGAAGAGAGGGAGCAGAGAGAGCAGAGAGCAGGCTGAGAGAGAATTCTGTTGCTATAGTGACCCTGCATCACAACACTCTGTTGTACAATTTGTTTTAATTCAATTCCACATATTTAATTGTTTGTATTTCATTTCATATTAGTTTCATGTTTCAACCAGTCGCAGGTTAACGTCAACCTGACAGAGGAAACGTAACATCAATAACCAAACTGTTTTCACAATTAACATGCTTTTCTTGTTTCAACTATGTTTTATTATGAAAAGTACAATATATCCTTGTATACTTGTACAACTATGGAGCGTATGTCCATATATAATTATACAATTTGTTATTCAACATAAAAGACAACAAATGATCACATTGGTATTTTAACGGTGTTATTGTCACAATTATAGGAAGACACGCATGTTTGTGTGTCCTGTGTGTGTGTGTGTGTGTGTGTGTGTGTGTCCAGTGTGAGTGTGTGTGTGTGTCCAGTGTGAGTGTGTGTGTGTCCAGTGTGTGTGTGTGTCAGGTTATTATTTCAGGGACACTGAGGAGTCAACATAAACCCCAAACCCTGGATAGAGGGGCTCAGTGAATGTGGAGGTGAATGTGATCAGGTGGGTCAGTGTGTCAAAGGAGGCTCTATAGAAGGACAGAGTGCCGGCTGGCCAGTCCAGATACACTCCTACTCTGTGGGAGCTGGAGGGGGTGACGTCTATGAGAGTGAGATTCTTATTGTGCCAGGCAGAGTAACTGTTGTCAGAGCAGGTCAGACTCCAGGACTTGTCATTCCATCCAAGCCAACAGTCCTATACCCTTCCTCTCCTGTTGATTCCTTTATATGTCACTCCTATATCAGCCCCTCTCCCACTCCACTCTGCCTCCCAGTAACAGCGCCAGTCAGACCCTCTCTACACAGCAACCTGGTCTATAAGACCTCAAATCTCTCTGGGTGATCAGGATACGGCTGCTCTCTCTCCTACATGTCACCTTTCTGTTCTCCTCAGACAGAGAGAGGCGTCTGTCTACTGTGTTTGGGTCCAGTGTGAGATCACAGACATCTGATGGATGAAACCAGACACAATATTAGAAATCATCATCATTCACATTAGAATGTTAACTCACTTTTCACTTAATTCATTTAATGAAGATGTTTCTAGTATCCAAAAAGGAGAATTAAGGTGAACTTGAGACTTCGTTGAAATGATCATATGTTATACTGTATGGTGTATAAACACACTTATTCACATTAATTACACACACACACACACACCATTGTTCAAAGTCAACTCTTTGTAAACGGTTGGTGTCCTCTGAATTTCTGCTTCTGTAGAACTACAGCTGATATTTAATATGACCAAGTAAGTAATGATGTGGTCTCTTTGACTTTGACTTAACTTGAATTAAGACTTTATTCTTAGTCATATCTCACAGCAGTCCCTCACATTTTCTAATCCCAGGTTTCATTCTGTTCGCTCCACCATGTTCCACACTGTAGAGGTAAGCAGAATAACAGACAGTCATTGAGGAATCACAGACACACACACACAGCATAATAACTTGTCCAAGTGTCATGGTCGAATCGTTGTTGTCTAACTAGCCTGATAAGTCAAACATGTCTGATATGAACATTGACATAAACCCTCTACATACTTGAGTTTCTCCAGTCGGCCAGTGTGGATCCTCCAGTCCAGCAGAGGAGCAGTCTGACTCCTGAGTCTCCTGGGTGATTGTAGCTTCAGGTCCAGCTCTCTCAGCGTGTGGAGGGGTTTGACCTCAGAGCTGAGACCAGAGAAGCACAGCCTTCCTCTGTGACTAGACAGCCTGACAGCATGCAAAGAGTCAAATCATATTAAAATCACACTTGATTATTCTTTTGGTGGTGAAAATAGTGGCAGTATAACCTTTTTAACATTTCAGATACATCAGCTCCTGGAACCTGCCCATATCTACTCATAACAGCGCCTGGAACCTGCTGTAACGGCTCTCTCTTCGGTGAGTGAGTAGACCCAAGGCGCAGCGCGTGATGAATACATAAGGTTTTATTGACAAGACAGGAAAAACACGAAAACGAAATACACTTGAAATATTTAACAAAATAACAAAACGAACTAGACAGACCTAAACTATTGAACTTACATGAAACGAGAACACATAAACAGGAACGACCGAAACGAGACACTACCATGTGGTGCAAAATACACAGCACAGCGACAATCACCGCACAAACAAACAGTTGAAACAACCTACCTTAATATGACTCTCAATTAGAGAAAACGCAAAAACACTGCCTCTAATTAAGAGCCATACCACGCAACCCAAAACCCAACATAGAAACAGAAAACATAGACTCACCACCCAAAACTCACGCCCTGACCAACACACACATACAAAACAACAGAAAACAGGTCAGGAACGTGACACATGCCATATCTATTCATAAATTAATGGTTTCATTATTATAAATTATCATAATATTACTTGTAGAGAGAAAAAATGTATGTACAAATATTTGAGTAGACTGACCAGACCAGTTTAAAAAGCAAGTATCAGTCAAAGAAAGACAGTGAGGTATCAGAGTTAGATTGTATTGAGTATACAGTCCACTACCATATCTATTTTGACAGTGAGGTATCAGATTTTAGATTGTATTGAGTAAACAGTCCACACCATAATCTATAATGACAGTGAGGTATCAGATTTAGATTGATTGAGCTAAACAGTCCACACCATATCTATAATGACAGTGAGGTATCAGATTTAGATTGTATTGAGTATACAGTACACACCATATCTATAATGACAGTGAGGTATCAGATTTAGAATTGTAATGAGTAAACAGTCCACACCATATCTATAATGACAGTGAGGTATCAGATTTAGATTGTATTGAGTAAACAGTCCAACACATATCTATAATGACCAGTGAGGTATCAGATTTTAGATTGTATTGAGTAAACAGTCCACACCATATCTATTTTGACATGGAGGTATCAGATTTAGATTGTATTGAGTAAAACAGTCCACACCATATCTATTTTGACAGTGAGGTATCAGATTTAGATTGTATTGAGTAAACAGTCACACATATCTACAACAAAACATTACAAACCATTCAAAAACCAAACCAAACAAAACATTACTAACTCTCACCATTACCAATAACAAGCTACAACAAAACATTGCTAACCTCTCACCATTACCAATAACAGAGGCTACAACAAAAAACATGCTAACCTCTCACCATTACCAATACAGAGACTACAAACAAAACATGCTAAACCTCTCACCATTACCAATAACCAGAGACTACAACAAAACATACTAACCTCTCACCATTACCAATAACAGGAGGCTACAACAAAACATGCTAATTACCATTCAAAGGGCCTACAACAACAGCTTAACTCTCACCATTACCAACAACAGCAGGCTACAACAAAACATGCTAACCTTCACCGACTACCAACAACAGAGGCTACAACAAAACAAGCTAACCTCTCACCATTACCAATAACAGAGGCTACAAACAAAACATGCTAACCTCTCACCATTACCAATTAAACAGAGCTACAACAAAACATGCTAACCTCTCACCATACCAACAACAGAGCTACAACGAAAACATGCTAAACCTCTCACCATTACCAACAACAGAGCTACAACAAAAACATACTAACCTCTCACCATTACCAATAACAGAGGCTACAACAAAACATGCTAACCTCTCCCATTAGCAATAACAGAGCTACAACAAAAACATGCTAACATCTCACCATACCAATAACAGAGACTACAACAAAACATACTAACCTCTCACCATTACCAATAACAGAGACTACAACAAAACATAGCTAACCTCTCACCATTACCAATAAACAGAGACTACAACAAAACATG
>NW_019942875.1:258015-259309 GCF_002910315.2 Salvelinus sp. IW2-2015 | reverse complement strand
TTGATTAAAGTCACCTTTTCTGATTACATGGTTTATCAAAACGTCACACCAGGGTAAGCCTACACGGAAGACAAACCTTATTTTAACTGTTGGCTAAAATCCCCGATGGGAGAAATAAATGGTGGAAAAACAATTGGTTGCATTTCCCTGTTTGACCGCTAGGTTTTATGGGTATTATGCCACCTATAGGGAACAACTAAAATATTTTTTCCAATTGAAGGTCACTTCCACAGTATGCCCTTCATACTTACAAAGCGCGACGAGTTGTCGTTCCTCACTGTCTTGGCATTACCGTAAGACTCCAGCAGAGGGTTAGCTGCAATGATCTGATCCTCAAGAGACCCCTGATTGAGACAAACACAAGTTGCTCAGAAACTAGCAAACACTTGACTTAAAACAGGATTCACCGCTTGAAAGAAAGTTTACACAGAACACCAAACTGAAATGTGTTACCTTCATTTTGCTGGGGTCTACTTCCTTCTTGACACCAGAAACTGCGATGGTGGCGAAGTACTGGATGACACGCTTGGTGTTGACAGTCTTTCCTGCACCGGATTCTCCGCTGGTTTATATAACAGAGAAAGATGGGTTTAGTCACATATTTGAGTGTCAGATTGGCTTTCACTCAGAAATAGCTTTGAAAAATACACTGCCGACACGTTTTCTAACATAAGTAAATAATTAATAAATATCCCCACTCATCGATTCATTGTTACGCATAGCCTAATCAATTCATAATGTCCTGTATTTTKTAACACCCAGTCATTACTACAGATAGCCTAATCCGTTCATAATATCATGTATTTTATAACACCCAGTCATTACTACAGAGAGCCTTATCCATTCATAATATCATGTATTTTATAACACCCAGTCATTACTACAGAGAGCCTTATCCATTCATAATATCATGTGTTTTATAACACCCAGGTCACACGACATATCAGAATAGAAACACTTTCTCAAGTGAAATGATAGAAAACAACTTACGTAATCAGGACGGACTGGTTCTCCTTATCTGGAAACAAAAAACATGCTGCTTATTATAATCAATCAACATTAGGAGTACATCATTGTATTCATAAGCATCATCATGAATTTAATTTTGGAATATTTTCCATTCAAGGATAGTGAAACGAGAGATTCCCAGCAGACTGTTCTAACTTAGACTAGAAGACAGTAGATTCCATCCATCCATCCATCCATCCGTCCATCCATCCATCCATCCATCCATCCATCCATCCATCCATCCATCCATCCATCCATCCATCCATCCATCCATCCATCCATCCAT
>NW_019942875.1:247928-253505 GCF_002910315.2 Salvelinus sp. IW2-2015 | reverse complement strand
ACTTGTACACACTGTAATTTACATAAATATAACACAATGCTTTAGTTTAGAACTTGACCTACTGCTTCCATGTAAATCTCAGACTGAGAAAATTGACATTTGCGATCTCCCGCTGTCTGCAAGTTTGGCCAATGGCATAACACCTTATCGACATGAAATTCAACCATTATTTTTTTATTTATGTTTTACCTTTATTTAACCAGGCAAGTCATTTAAGAACAAATTCTTATTTTCTGAGTACATAAACTTTAGAATAGATATTTCTGAAGAGTCTAGTAGAAGCAACACCAACCCTGTTACACTACCCCAAGCCTGTTGACTGAATAGTGTGTCTGTCAGGGTGTTGGGTAAACGGACTTTAAAATGACACATTTTCACCCGTAAAAAAATACGACCTCGTATCTTTGAACGTTCCTTATGAATGACGCTGGACACATGTGTTTTGATTGTTACAATGAATGGTACTGCAAAGCTTAAGGTTTTATGAATGTACTACAAAGCTTAAAGGTTTTTATGAATGGTACTACAAAGCTTAAAGGTTTTATGAATGGTACTACAAGAGTTAAAGTTTTATGAATGGTACTCCAAAGCTTAAAGGTTTTATGAATGGTACTACAAGGTTAAAGGATTATGAATGGTACTGCAAAGCTTAAAGGTTTTATGAATGGTTCTACAAAGCTTAAAGGTTTTATGAATGGTACTACAAAGCTTAAAGGTTTATGAATGGTACTCAAAGCTTAAAGGTTTTATGAATGGTACTACAAAGCTTAAAGGTTTTATGAATGGTACTACAAAGCTTAAAGGTTTTATGAATGGTATACAAAGCTTAAAGGTTTTATGAATGGTACTACAAAGTTAAGTTTATGATGGTACTACAAAGCTTAAAGGTTTTATGAATGGTACTACAAAGCTTAAAGGTTTTATGAATGGTACTACAAAGCTTAAAGGTTTTATGAATGGTACTACAAAGCTTAAAGGTTTTTATGAATGGTACTACAAAGCTTAAATGTTTTATGAATGGTACTGCAAAGCTTAAAGGTTTTATGAATGGTACTGCAAAGCTTAAAGGTTTTTATGAATGGTACTACAAAGCTTAAAGTTTTATGAATGGTACTACAAAGGTTTAAAGGTTTTATGAATGGTACTTCAAAGCTTAAAGGTTTTATGAATGGTACTCAAAGCTTAAGGTTTTATGAATGGTACTTCAAAGCTTAAGTTTTATGAATGGTTACAAAGGTTAAGGTTTTATGAATGGTACTACAAAGCTAAGGTTTATGAATGGTTACACTACAAAAGCTTAAAGGTTTTATGAATGGTACTACAAAGCTTAAAGGTTTTATGAATGGTACTACAAGGTTAAAGGTTTTATGAATGGTACTACAAAGCTTAAAGGTTTTATGAATGGTACTACAAAGCTTAAAGGTTTTATGAATGGTACTGCAAAGCTTAAAGGTTTTATGAATGGTACTACAAAGCTTAAAGGTTTATGAATGGTACTACAAGGTTAAAGGTTTTATGAATGGTACTACAAAGCTTAAAGGTTTTATGATGTACTGCAAAGCTTAAGGTTTTATGATGTATACAAAGGTTAAAGGTTTTATGAATGGTACTACAAGCTTAAAGGTTTTATGAATGGTACTACAAGGTTAAAGTTTTATGAATGGTACTACAAGAGCTTAAAGGTTTTATGAATGGTACTACAAAGTTAAAGGTTTTATGAATGGTACTACAAAGTTAAAGGTTTTATTGAATGGTACTGCAAAGCTTAAAGGTTTTATGAATGGTACTCAAAGCTTAAAGGTTTTATGAATGTACTACAAAGCTTAAAGGTTTTATGAATGGTACTGAGACTGACAAAGCTTAAAGGTTTTATGAATGGTACTACAAAGCTTAAAGGTTTTATGAATGGTTTCACAAAAGTGTTATTAATGCCTTATGTATATCCCCTTCAAAGAAAGTGTTACCAAAAGAACCACAAATACTGAAACAATTCATTTTTTTCTCCAAATTGGAGATTACATGTGAGATGTATCCTTAAGATGGTATATACTTGTGAGTTTTGCAGTTGTTAAAAGACATTGGTTCCTGGTATCAAATCAACACTTTTTTCAAGTCAACACTTTTTTCAAGTCAATCACTTCACAGCTTTTAATATCTATGGTATATTTTCTGTCAAACATCTGCAATCAATTGTTGTGTAAAAGTTATTTATTTCCAATTGGTTCAGATTAATTAATGTGGCATTCTGTTCAGATCCAGCGTCTCATTCCATCCCCCTACTAGCAAAATGAAGATGTCACAACGTTCTCCCAACTTATTAGCAACAATGTGACAATGTCATGTATTAATAAAGTCACTGTTGGAAACATCATAGGGGGCGCTGCAGGAGACACATGTTGAATAGGCAAGGCAAACAATCTTTTAATTTCTTAGGCTGTGCTATTCTCATCTCTGCAGTCAAGGCGTATTGTTTAAAGCCTTTGAAGTGATTGAGTATCGGCCAACTCTTCCAAACAGCTGCCACAACATATTTTCTAGACACGTTTGTGGYTAGAGAGAGTCTTCTTACAATGTAGGTTATTAAAAAGGAGTTCATGACATTAAAATGACATTAAAGGTATTTTAATGGAACATGTCTGTAGATATCTTACATGATATTTGACATTTGTCATTGTATCCGCAGGACATTTTTCTCTTAGATCCACAGTTGGGTATAAGCTTTCCTTAGAATCAGTTTACCAAGTCCTCAACTTAACCATTACAGGGGAAATTACAAAACAGATCTTAGATCATCTGATTACTGAATCAGCTGTGATAGAGATGACACACCTGATTGGTTTGAATCAAGACTATGAGGAGTTGATTCGCTGACACACCTGATTGGTTTGAATCAAGACTATGAGGAGTTGATTCGCTGACACACCTGATTGGTTTGAATCAGGACTATGAGGAGTTGATTCGCTGACACACCTGATTGGTTTGAATCAGGACTATGAGGAGTTGATTTGCTGAATCAGCTGTGATAGAGATGACACACCTGATTGGTTTGAATCAGGACTATGAGGAGTTGATTCGCTGAATCAGCTGTGACAGAGCTGACCCCTGACATTGGTTTGAATCAAGGAATATGAGGAGTTGATCTCGCTGAATCAGCTGTGACAGAGCCTGCTGTGGAAACAAAAGTTGTACACTTTGTGCGTCCAGAACTTGCAGAACCCTGAGGTAACATCATAAGGACATCATAGATATCAACAGAGTGGCAAACCCTGATGCTTTGTTAAACCGCAGCTGTCCAGAACGTTTGCCAACCTGATGCTATTGTTTTAAAACGCCCAGCTGACAATAACTGTGTCTAAAATCTGAGCTTGTTTTCCAGGCAACATATCTAGTGTTACATCTTTTCAGTAGCAACGTCAGCATTGTGGACAAGGGTGACATACTTTTCAAAGATGTTGTGCTGTCCTGCACGGATTCCTCTATTCCACAGCTAGGTTGACAGAGCTTTACTTTCACAGCAAGTCTATGAAGGATGACATGTCTAATTAAAAATATTCGCCTCAAAAGCTATAAAGAAATTCATATTTTTTTTACGCCCAACTGAAGTGCACTCAGTTGTGATAGATTTTCTTGGACGTTGAACTCAATGGGCAGCTGGCCAGAGAACACTGTTGTAACAGCTGCTTATCTGTACATACGACTAATAAAATTGAAACGTGAAACTGTTTTCTCTCCGTTCACAGTAAATCGCATGTCCTGATAGACGGAGAAAGGGTAGATGGCGCAGAGTTTGGTTGATGATGACCCCATTGTTTCGGGAGAAGGACCTTCCCAAAAGCTAAGAGGCTGTCAGGCGAAATAGCCAGGACCACCGACTAATACCAGTTACACCCACAGGAGAAGGACTGTCAGATACACACACAACTGCTTGTAGCTACTAACAATACTGAACCCCAGCTTTAACGTAAACTTTAATACTATTCACTCATGAACGGTCCGGCGGATAGATTGATTTCTGGAACTGGAGACACGTTTACAAAGACTACAGTATCCGACATGAGGAAATAAAGCATTTACATGTTCATAAGATCAGTGACTGGATGGAAAGTTTTGACTTTAATTATATTTTAATTATACTTCTCCAGCCGGTGCAATACAAAATGTTATGGATCAAACTATCGCCAAATAACTAGAATTAGCATTCACCACCGGCTTTCGGTAGCCACAGAAGGTTCACTACTGACTTCAATCAAACTGCCGTGAAGATATCAGAAGCCGACTGGAATTGTTTTTTTAATAATTTAATAATGCTAACATGAGTCAGCAATTGCTTGAAACTAATTTATCTACATCTTGGATTTAAAAAAAAGGAAGCTTAAGAGAATAGGTCTATAAATTCACTCAGTCGAGGAAGGGGTCCTAGATTGTGCTTTTTAAGGAGAGGTTTGGACAATTTTTTTTTTTAGAGTGGGCTGGAAGCGGAGCCAGAGGTAGTGAATTTTACAATAGACAATGTTGGGGTCAACAGTAGGTATATCCTCTTGTAGTAGTCTTGTAGGGACCATGTCCAAGGGGCAGGAGGAGGTCTTCATGTGAGCGGACAAGTATCAGGGAGGAAATAGAAGCAGTCGACGGTCTCAGAGTAGGTTTGCTTCAAGTCCTCCAGACAGAAATGCCCTGGTTGAGGGCTGGCTACTGTACAATCTGGGATCTCAAATCGGTTCTATATTTTCTGTAAAGAAGGGATCAGGGGACCCAACACGTCACTAAATGAACATGTTGAACATGTCCAGAGGGGGACACCAACAAACACGCTCAATTGTCCTGAAACATAATTTTTCTATTGTGGAGTTGTGGGAGACAGGTACAGGAAGTCTTGCATCTTTACTTCTCTCCGAGACTATTTGTGTGTCAATCTACAGTAACATAAAACAAAATCCACATCAGAAATCTGGTCAGTTTTGCAGATAAAGATCTGTTTTGCATGGGCTGCGTCTCATCCACTGTATCCTCCTCTGTCGGATTCCGCATCTGGGGGTGGGAAGCTGGCCGAGCTACATGCGGTGTTTTGTTAGACCATGAGGACACCCCATCTGGGGTGGAAGCTGGCTGTCTGGTGGCGGTGTTTGTCAGACCATGAGACACCCAATCTGGGGTGGAAGTGGCTGTACTGGGTCGGTGTTTGTCAGCCATGAGCCCCATCTGGGGTGGAAGCTGGCTGGCTACAGCAGTGTTTGTCAGACATGAGACATCGAAAATTGGCCTACTCACAAAACAATTTGTACGTCCGAATGGTTCTGGACTACAACTAATTTGAGACCTCACTGAAAGTTGGTAACGCTGATCGTGCCAACTTCTGAACTGTTGCATCAAACAATATGACCCACTGGGGAAAGGAAGACTCCTCACGAACATGATGATTGGGGGTTTCTCACTTGTTCTATGACCCCAGAGTGGTAGGGATCGGGTCTGAAAGGTAAAACGTTAAAATGAATGGAAGAATGGAGGTAGTTTTGGGCCAACAGTCCTTTTTTTCAATTCATGAATGTTATTCAATGCATTTCTCTGGCTATGTAGTAA
>NW_019942875.1:243260-247760 GCF_002910315.2 Salvelinus sp. IW2-2015 | reverse complement strand
GGTCCTAAAATTCTGAATCAATTAGCTAAATGACCTGTGGTATGACCATCTTAAAACAATTCCATATGTTACCTTAGTAGAATCAAAGCTACATTGCAAGCTCCATGCTCTACTGACCACCTGAGCTACAGAGGACSTACYCTATTATAYTATTTTACKTACACGTTATAATACATTATTATAGACATTATACATACAATACCTGTCAAAAGTTGGGACACACCTACTCATTCAATGGTTTTTCTTTATTTGTACTATTTTCTACATTGTAGAATAATAGTGAAGACATCAGAACTATGAAATAACACATATGGAATCATGTAGTAACCAAAAATAAGTGTTAAACAATTTCTTCAAAGTAGCCAACCTTTGTCTTGATTTCTGAATTACCCAGGAGGCACCAACTCCACCAACTTTTAGGACTTTTGGAGATCATTCCACATGAGAGGCGCAAAAAAACTAACATCAGATTTACCTGACAAGGTGGAGATTGAAGGGATTTATCTCCAGGGTTAGTCATCCCTGAGTCCAGGTCTGGTAACTTACCTGTCTGAAGGTTCATAATGAGSTAAGGTATGGCGGACGTTTATGCAAGAGGGCTTCAAAGACAAAAAGAACGCAATGCATCGATCTACGCGACTTAAAGGAGGGCCAGCCTACTTGCTGATACGAAATGCAACGATGTATACTGGACCTTTCATCTGTGATCAACTGCGTGCAATGTCTTCAATACAGTGGCATCTTCATTCATATAGACTATATTGCCATAGACAATAAGGGGAATGAATGTTGACTGAATGATTTGTTTTCTGCTATTTAACAAAAGGCAGGTGCTGATCCCATAGAAGAGGCCTATTTGAATGAGTCATTTCCAGTGGTGAAAAAAGAACCCAATTGTCAAACTTAACAAGTGCAATGGTGTAAAGTACTTTAAAGTACTACTTAAGTATTTTTGGGGGGGTATCTCTACTTTACTTTACTATTAATATTTTTGACAACTTTTACTTTTACTCCATACATTTTCCTGACAACCGAAAGTACTTGTTACATTTTGAATGCCCACAGCGCTGACATAGGAACCAGAGCCATGATGAGTTCCAGTGTCTCGTCATTGGTTGCCAGCATCTATGTTGAACGGAGGTTCGCCTGGTGCCGCCAGTACTCAGCATTCAGGTAGCATAACATGAGAGGACAAAGCAGTGTTAGTTCTGCTGATGACGATTGATGTTCCATGCTAATTATTTCACCTAGGGGTACCTGAAAGAAATCTCGGAAACTGACAGAGCAAACTGGTACAGAACCGTCTGTGAGTCAGTGACAGAACCTCTCCTCCTGGCCGTCTGTGAGTCAATCTCTCCTCATGGCCGTCTGTGAGTCAGTAACAGAACCTCTCCTCCTCCTGGCCGTCTGTGAGTCAGAGACAGAACCTCTCCTCCTGGCCGTCTGTGAGTGAGAGACAGAACCTCTCCTCCTGGCCGTCTGTGAGTGTATCAGACGACAGAAACCTCCTCCTCCCTGCTGTCTTGAGTAAGTAACATAATCTCTCCTCCGGGCACGTATCTGATCAGAGACAGAAGGCCTCTCCGTCCCTGCCGTTCTGTGAATCAGAGGACAGAAACTCTCCCTCCTGGCTGTCGTTGAGTCAGTGACAGAACCTCTCCTTCCTGCGGCGTCGTTGAGTTCTATTGACAGAACTCTCCCCTGGCTGTCTGTGAGTCAGAGAAGAATCTCTCCTCCTGGCTGTCTGTGAGTCAGTAACAGGAACCTGCTCCTGCGGCCGGCTTCGTGAGTCAAGTATGACAAGAACCTGTTCATGGTAGTAGAGGAGATCCCACTGGACAGATAGCTCAACATTCTGCCAGGGCTTCCCCTGGTACTTACATTCTTGGTGGATCTAAACAACATGGCTAGTCCACCGTCTGCTGCTGAGAAGAAGAAAATGCTGCCTGCGTCGTAACACTGCTTTGCGGACAGGTTGACCAGCTGACATCTAGATCAAGCAATAATGTGGTTTGTCACACCCTGCGCCTCCTACGTATTCTTTGTTTCATTCATCATTTATGAAGGTCAAGTGGGGTTGCGTTGCCCGTGCATGCGTGTGTGACTGAGGAATGCTATGAGTTTTGTAGTGTCTAGGGTGTGAGTATGGTTAGGCGTGGTTAAGATTGAGAGTAGAATTGGGGTTTGTGTTTATATGTGTAGGTTGTTCGTAGCTGTGTTCTATGTTTTGCCTGGTAGACTGAGTTTCGTCATACTGCAGAGACATATTCATTAATGGTCTACTGAGTGTCGGGAGCCTATATTTAAGGGCAGCCATAGCACTAGAGTTAATGGGTAATGATCAATATGTCTATGGTCTATGTCTGCATGTGTGCCACTCTAGGTCGTTTAGCTTCACGATCGTTGGTTTTTTTCATTTTGTACCAGTGTTCTGTTTTTTCCTTCATTAAATCAAATGTTATTTTTCACGCGCTGCCGCCTCTGGTCCTCTCTCTCTTATCAGAGAGCGATCTTGATCATGTGGTGTTTGTGGTGACAATACGCGAGTAAATGTTTACTCTGTAATGCTCCAGAACAATATATTTATCAACTTAGCCTTCCACGTCCTCATTATGATAATAGATTTATATATAGATTTGATCCAAACATTAGACACGCGTGAATTGTGCTGCAGCGTTCTACATTGAACCATACAGCCTAGCAATGAAAACATTAGTCATTATAACCAGTTTAACGACCAAGATAAAACAGTTCCATGTATCAGTAATGTACACTGTATCTACAATACCAGGGGCTTCAAGGTGCAATTGAAGCAGGACTGTAGATCTTTGTCAGCAGGTATTAATCAAAATCGTACTGATCTCAATCCTCCAAACTATGTTACCATGCCCGCCATGCAGTCAGGTCCAAATGAAAACTAATCCAGGTCAGCTATTTAGCAAGTCTTATAGCTTGGACAGCTCTTTCATGGACCTATTGGTTCCAGACTTGGTACATCGGACCGCTTTCCTTGTTGCGTGCCGTAGCTAGAGAGAACAAGTCTACTGAATTTGGGTGAACTGGAGTCTTTGACGCACACAATTTTAGGCCTTCCTCTACACCGCCTATCTGGGTAGTTGACAACACGCCTGTGTGGTTATTGAGCGTTGGGCTTTTGAGCTCAGCACCAGTCATGTATGAAGCTGTCGCACTACCCTCTGGTAGCGCCTTACGGTCGGATGCCAAGCATTGCCAATCAAAGCGTGACGCAGCCAGCGGTGATGCTCTCAAATGGCTGCATCGAAGAACTTTCTGGGATCTAGAGGACCCATGTTTAATGTTCTGCGAGGGAAGAGCATGTCTTGTCGGTTATGACGGGGAAGAAAACAAATACAATAACCATCAAAAGCCACAAAAGAAATGGTTGCACTTAATGTCCCGACATGTGTTTGAATTCAAAATCAAAATCACAATCAAAAGGCTACATTGTTCAAAATACACATAGTTAGACAGATGTTATTGCAGGAGTAGCGAAATGCCTTCGTGTCCTAGTCCCCATCAGACCCACTAGTATTCTAACAATTCACAATCAATTACACACAAATCTAAAAAATAAAGAAATGGAATTAAGAACAAAATATACACCTACCATCAAAAAGTTTGGGTCACTTAGAAATGTCCCTTGTTTTTGAAAAGAAAAGCACATTTTTGTCATTAAAATAACATCAAATTGTCAGCCAAATACAGTGTAGGACATTGTATGATTGTTAAATTAATTTCCTAGCTGAAACGGCCAGATTTGTCTTATGGAAGATCTAACCATAGGCGTAGACAAGGTCGATTATCACGCAACCATCACTCCCTGTGTTATCCAATGCCATGTTGTTTAGCTAATCCAAGCTTATCATTTAAAAGATAATTGATCATTATGCAATTATGTCAGCACAGCTGAAAAACTGTTCCTGATATAAAGAAGCAATAAATACTGGCCTTAGACTGAAGTACTCTGAGTATCTGGAGCATCAGCATTTGTGAGCGGTTCGATGGAACAGGCTCAAAATGCCAGAAACAAAGCCTTTCTCTGAAACTACGTCAGATATTCTTTAACTCGTGAGATGAGTATGTAAGACTATTCCATGCAATGACAAATTGCCCAAGAAGACTGAAGACTCTACTTACAATGCTGGTGTACTACTCCCTACCATAGAACAGCGCCAAACTGGCCCTAACCAGAATAGCAAAGAGGAGTGGAGGACCCCGGTGCACCAACCGGAGCAAGAGACAAGACAATTCTAGTTTGAGAACAGACGCCTCACAAGTCATCAGCCAGCGTACCCGGAGTCGCTCTCTTCCCTGTTGACGTTGAGACTGGTGTTTGCAGGTGTTGTGCAAATTGTCATCTAAGAAAAGGACTGGTTCTACTTTGAAGAATCTCCAAAAAAAAAATTAAATATATTTTGATTTGAATTTAATAGGTGTTTTGGTGACTACATAATTCCATTGTGTTATTTCATAGTTTTA
>NW_019942875.1:230473-243235 GCF_002910315.2 Salvelinus sp. IW2-2015 | reverse complement strand
AGAGACAGAACCTCTCCTCCTGGCCATCTGTGAGTGAGAGACAGAATCTCTCCTCCTGGCCGTCTGTGAGTCAGAGACAGAACCTCTCCTCCTGGTCGTCTGTGAGTCAGTGACAGAACCTAATTGTTTCTCTCAATTATCCCAACGAATGTATTTATCAACTTGCCTTTCACTGTCCTCAGACTATAAATTATAAAATGATAATACATTTATTATAGCAGTCATCAAAACTAGACACGGTGTAATTATGCTGTCAGCGCTTACTAGAATCAATCTCCTATCATGATAACATTATGACAGCTCGGGACTAGACGCTTCTATCTGCAAAAAATATGATTCTGAGATAATTAGCTTTAATGTTCAGAACCGTGATTGGTTTAAATGGTGTTTTTATTTGGGTATTTAAACTATATAGGTTAAGAACATTGAACAAGAACAAGGCTATTACAAATTAAAATGCAGAAAGAACCGTATTGTCCCAAGCTGTCAATTAGTCTARACCTGTTTAAGACCAAGATAAAAGCATTTCATGTATTCAGTAATGTTACACTTATCTACATACCAGGGGCTTCAAGTTGCAATGAGCCCAGGACTGTAGATCTTTATCAGCAGGTATTAAATCAAAATCGTCTGATCTCAGATCTCCACTATGTCTACCATGCCGCATACATAACGGAGACTTCAGACATTTATGGGGACAGCTAAATATAGAATCCAGAGAGGCAGGAAAGGTTGGCTTCAAGGCCAAGCAGACAGTTGTAGTTAAAATTACACAGCCATGGTGTTTGAAGGTTGTTGTTTTAGTTCACCTCACTTTACAATGTTTGTGTGAGAACCATTGCTCTTAGAAAAAGGGTATATGGCTATCCTCATAGGATAATCCCTTGAATAACTATTTTTGGTTGCAGGTAGAACCCTTTTGGTTCCAGGTAGAACCCTATTGGGTTCCATGTAGAAGCCTTCTCGGAGCGAGTTCCACATGGAACCCAAAAGAGTTCTACCTGGAACCAAAAAGAGTTCTACCTGGACCCAAAAGAGTTCTACCTGGAACCAAAAAGGTTTATACCTGGAATCAAAAAGGGTTATCCTATGGGGACAGCTGATTAACTGTTTTGGAACCCTTTTTCTAAGAGTGTAGAGAACTGTATCCCACATTATTATAGCTACTACACTAGGACAACCTTACAGAGAGGCCAGGCCAATGAATGCAGCTAATCTGATTACGATCCAACAAATGAACCTCACTTCATCTTCACGATCTATTCCATACAACATTATTTAAGATGGTCGTTGAATTACGTTGACAGTTATTATCACAGTTTTGACAGTTAATTACAGTCAGTCCCTCAGAATATGGCTCTGTTCGTGGGCTGGATTTCAGGACCAAATAGATCCTTTCATCACGTCTTCAGTCAAACTGGTATCCTCAGTGTCCAACAGAAACAACAGCTGCCATAGAGGTCAAGGCTATAAAACTATTACTGAACACACCAAGCACTCAGGGACAACTTAATTGTCAGTTAAGAAATGACCAGTGGTGTAAAGTACGTAAGTACTTTTGATACTTAAGTATATTTATAACCAAATACTTTTAGAGTTTTACTCAAGTAGTATTTTACTGGGTGACTTTCACTTTTACTTGAGTCATTTTCTATTAAGGTATCTTTACTTTTACTCAAGTTTGACAATTGGGTTATTTTTTTACCACCGGAAATGACTCATTCAAATAGGCCTCTTCTATGGGATCATCACCTGCCTTTTGTTAAATAGCAGAAAACAAATCATTCAGTCAACATTCATTCCCGTTATTGTCTATGGCAATATAGTCTATATGAATGAAGATGCCACTGTATTGAAGACATTGCATGCAGTTTATCACAGATGAAAGGTCCAGTATACATCGTTGCATTTCGTATCAGCAAGTAGGCTGGCCCTCCTTTAAGTCGCGTAGATCGATGCATTGCGTTCTTTTTGTCTTTGAAGCCCTCTTGCATAAACGTCCGCCATACCTTASCTCATTATGAACCTTCAGACAGGTAAGTTACCAGACCTGGACTCAGGGATGACTAACCCTGGAGATAAATCCCTTCAATCTCCACCTTGTCAGGTAAATCTGATGTTAGTTTTTTTGCGCCTCTCATGTGGAATGATCTCCAAAAGTCCTAAAAGTTGGTGGAGTTGGTGCCTCCTGGGTAATTCAGAAATCAAGACAAAGGTTGGCTACTTTGAAGAAATTGTTTAACACTTATTTTTGGTTACTACATGATTCCATATGTGTTATTTCATAGTTCTGATGTCTTCACTATTATTCTACAATGTAGAAAATAGTACAAATAAAGAAAAACCATTGAATGAGTAGGTGTGTCCCAACTTTTGACAGGTATTGTATGTATAATGTCTATAATAATGTATTATAACGTGTAMGTAAAATARTATAATAGRGTASGTCCTCTGTAGCTCAGGTGGTCAGTAGAGCATGGAGCTTGCAATGTAGCTTTGATTCTACTAAGGTAACATATGGAATTGTTTTAAGATGGTCATACCACAGGTCATTTAGCTAATTGATTCAGAATTTTAGGACCTCCTTTAGGAATAAAAAAAATTATATTTGCATTTGTCCTTTACTACTATAGCCCAGAGAAATGCATTGAATAACATTCATGAATTGAAAAAAAGACTGTTGGCCCAAAACTACCTCCATTCTTCCATTCATTTTAACGTGTTACCTTCAGACGAGTCCCGTGACACTGCTGGGGGTCATAGAACAAGATGGAGAACATCATCATGTTCGTGAGAGTCTCTCCTTTCCCCAGTGGGGTCATATTGTTTTGGATGCAACAGTCAGAAGTTGGCACATCAGCGTTACCAACTTCAGATGAGTCTCAAATTAGTTTGTAGGCCAAACCATTCGGACGCTACAAATGTTTTTGTGAGTAGGCCAATTTTCGGGATGTCTCATGGTCTGACAAACACTGCTGTAGCTCAGCCAGCTTCCACCCCAGATGGGGTGTCTCATGGTCTGACAAACACCGCACCAGTACAGCCAGCTTCCACCCCAGATGGGGTGTCTCATGGTCTGACAAACACCGCACCAGTACAGCCAGCTTCCACCCCAGATGGGGTGTCTCATGGTCTAACAAACACCGCTGTAGCTCGGCCAGCTTCCACCCCAGATGCGGAAGTCCGACATAGGAGGATACAGTGGATTGAGACGCAGCCCATGCAAAACAGATCTTTATCTTCAACTGACAGATTCTGATGTGGATTTTGTTTTATGTTACTTAGATTGACACACAATAGTCTCGTAGAGAAGTAAAGATGCAAGACTTCCTGTACCTTGGTCTCCCACAACTCCCACAACTAGAAAATTATGTTTCAGACAATTGAGCGTGTTGTTGGTGTCCCCCCTWGTGACATGTTCYACATGTTCATTAGTGACGTGTTGGCGTCCCCTGATCCCTTCTTTACAGAAAATATAGAACATTTTAGATCCCAGATTGACAGTAGCCAGCCTCATACCAGCATTTCTGGTCTGGAGGGACTTGAAGCAACTACTCTGAGACCGTCTACTGCTTCTATTTCCTCCCTGATACTGTCGCTCACATGAAGACCTCCTCCTGCCCCTTGGACATGGTCCCTACAAGACTACTACAAGACGTTATACCTACTGTTGACCCCAACATTGTCTATTGTAAATAGTTCACTGACCTCTGGCTCCGTTCCAGCCCACTTAAAAAAAAAAATTGTCCAACCTCTCCTTAAAAAGCCCAATCTAGACCCCTTCCTCACTGAGTAATTATAGACCTATCTCTAAGCTTCCTTTTTTTTAAATCCAAGATGTTAGATAAAGTTATTTTCAAGCAATTGCTGACTCATGTTAGCATTATTAAATTATTAAAACAATTCCAGTCGGGCTTCTGATATCTTCACGGCAGTTTTATTGAATGTCAGTAGTGACCTTCTGTTGGCTACCGAAGCCGGTGGTGAATGCTATATTCTAGTTATTTTGGGATAGTTTTGATCATAACATTTTGTATTGACCGGCTGGAGAAGTATAATTAAAATATAATTAAAGTCAAAACTTTCATCTCAGTCACTGATCTTATGAAACATGTAAATGCTTTTATTTCCTCATGTCTGGATTACTGTAAGTCTTTGTAAACGTGTCTCAGTCAGAAATCAATCTATCGCCGACCGTCATGAGTGAATAGTATAAATGTTTTACGTTAAGCTGGGGGTTCAGTATGTTAGTAGCTACAGCAGTTGTGTGTGTATCTGACAGTCCTCTCCTGTGGTGTAACTGGGTATTAGTCGGTGGTCCTGGGCTTTTCGCCTGACAGCTCTGTAGCTTTGGGAAGGTCCTTCTCGATAACAATGGGGTCATCCATCAACCCAAATCTCTTCGCCATCTACCCTTCTCCGTCTATCAGGACATGTGATGTTACTGTGGACGGAGAGAAACAGTTTCAKGTTTCAAGTTTTATTAGTCGTATGTACAGGATAAGCAGCTGTTACAACAGTGTTCTCGGGCCAGCTGCCCCATTTGTTCAACTCCAGATCTATCACAACTGAGTGCACCAGTTGGGCGTAAAAAAAATATGAATTTCTTTATACTTTGAAGCAATATTTTTTAATTAGACATGTCATCCTTTCATAGACTTGCTGTGAAAGTAAAGCTCTGTCAACCTAGGCTGTGGAATAGAGGAATCCGGTGCAGGACAGCACAACATTTTGAAAATGTATGTCGACCCTGTCCACATTGCTGACGTTGGCTACTGTAAAAGATGTAACACTGAGATATGTTGCCTGGAAAACAAGCTCAGAATTTTAGCACAGTTATTGTCAGCTGGCGTTTAACAATAGCATCAGGGTTTGGCAACGGTTCTGGACAGCTGGCGGTTAACAATAGCATCAGGGTTTGCCACTCTGTGATATCATTGATGTCCTTATGATGTTACCATCAGGGTTCTGCAACGGTTCTGGACGGCAGCAAGGTGTACAGACTTTTGTTCCACAGCAGCTCTGTCACAGCTGATTCAGCGAATCAACTCCTCATAGTCCTGATTCAAACCAATCAGGTGTGTCAGCTCTGTCACAGCTGATTCAGCGAATCAACTCCTCATAGTCCTGATATCAAACCAATCAGGTGTGTCAATCTCCTATCACAGCATTGATTCAGCCAGAATTCAACTCCTTCATAGTCCTGATTCAAACCAATCAGGGTGTTCAGCGAATCAACTCCTCATAGTCCTGATTCATCTTTCAGCACATCAATCCTCATAGTCTTGATTCAAACCAATCAGGTGTGTCAGCGAATCAACTCCTCATAGTCTTGATTCAAACCAATCAGTGTGGTCATCTCTATCACAGCTGATTCAGTAATCAGATGATCTAAGATCTGTTTTGTAATTTCCCCTGTAATGGTTAAGTTGAGGACTTGGTAATCTATTCTAAGGAAAGCTTATACCCAACTGTGGATCTAAGAGAAAAATGTCCTGCGGATACAATGACAAATGTCAAATATCATGAATAAGCTATCTAACAGTCCTTAAAATACCTTTAATGTCATTTAATGTCATGAACTCCTTTTTAATAACCTACATTGTAAGAAGACTCTCTCTACCCACAAACGTGTCTAGAAAATATGTTGTGGCAGCTGTTTGGAAGAGTTGCCGATACTCAATCACTTCAAAGGCTTTAAACAATACGCCTTGACTGCGAGATGATGAGAATAGCACAGCCTAAGAAATTAAAAGATTGTTTGCCTTGCCTATTCAACATGTGTCTCCTGCACGCCCCCCTATGATGTTTCCAACAGTGACTTTATTAATACATGACATTGTCACATTGTTGCTAATAAGTTGGGAGAACGTTGTGACATCTTCATTTAGTGGTGATGGAATGAGACGCTGGATCTGAACAGAAGCACATTAATTAATCTTGAACCAATGAATAAATAACTTTTACACAACAATTGATTGCAGATGTTTGACAGAAAATATACCATAGATATAAAGCTGTGAAGTGATTGACTTGAAAAAATGTTGACTTGAAAAAAAGTGTTGATTTGATACCAGGAACCAATGTCTTTTAACAACTGCAAAACTCACAAGTATATACCATTTAAGGATACATCTCACATGTAATCTCCAATTTAGAAAAAAATGAATTGTTTCAGTATTTGTGTTCTTATCACTTTCTTTGAAGGGGATATACATAAGGCATTAATATACACTGTGATAGACCATTCATAAACCTTTAAGCTTTGTAGTACCATTCATAAACAGCTTTAAGACACCTTAAGCTTTGTAGTACCATTCATAAAACCTTAAGCTTTGTAGTACCATTCATAAATTTAATCTTGCAGTACATTCATAAAAACCTTAACCTTTGTAGTACAATTCATAAAACCTTTAACCTTTGTAGTACCATTCATAAAACCTTTAAGCTTTGTAGTACCATTCATAAAACCTTTACCTTTGAGTACCATTCATAAAACCTTAAGCTTTGTAGTACCATCATAAAAGCCTTTAAAACCTTTGTAGTACCATTCATAAAACTTTAAGCTTTGCAGTACCATTCATAAAACCTTTAAGCTTTGTAGTACCATTCATAAAACCTTAACCTTTGTAGTACCATTCATAAAAACTTTAAGCTTTGTAGTACCATTCATAAAACCTTTAAGCTTTGCAGTACCTTCATAAAACCTTTAAGCTTTGTAGTACCATTCATAAAACCTTTAAGCTTTGTAGTACATTCATAAAACCTTTAACCTTTGTGTACCATTCATAAAACCTTTAAGCTTTGTAGTACCATTAAAACCTTTAGCTTGTAGTACCATTCATAAAACCTTTAAGCTGTGTAGTACCATTCTCATAAACCTTTAACCTTTGTAGTACCATTCATAAAACCTTTAGCTTTGAAGTTACCATTCATAAAACCTTTAAGCTTTTGTAGTACCATTCATAAAAACCTTTAAAGCTTTGAAGTACCATTCATAAAACCTTTAACCTTTGTAGTACCATTCATAAAACCTTTAAGCTTTGTAGTACCATTCATAAAACCTTAAGCTTTGCAGTACCATTCATAAAACTTTAAGCTTTGCAGTACCATTCATAAAACATTTAAGCTTTGTAGTACCATTCATAAAACCTTTAAGCTTTGTAGTACCATTCATAAAACCTTTAAGCTTTGTAGTACCTTCATAAAACTTTAAGCTTTGTAGTACCATTCATAAAAACCTTTAAGCTTTGTAGTACCATTCATAAAACTTTAACCTTTGTAGAACCATTCATAAAACTTTAGCTTTGTGTACCATTCATAAAACCTTAAGCTTTTAGTACCATTCATAAACCTTTAAGCTTTGTAGTACCATTCTAAACTTTAACTTTGAAGTACCATTCATAAAACCTTTAAAGCTTTGTAGTACCATTCATAAAACCTTTAAGCTTTGTAGTACCATTCATAAAACCTTTAAGCTTTGCATACCATTCATAAAATCCTTTAACCTTTGTAGTACCATTCATAAAACCTTTTAAGCTTTGTAGTACCATTCATAAAAACTTTAACCTTTGTAGTACCATTCAAAAAACCTTTTAAGCTTTGTAGTACCATTCATAAAACCTTTAAGCTTTGTAGTACCATTCATAAAACCTTTAAGCTTTGCAGTACCATTCATTGTAAACAATCAAAACAACATGTGTCCAGCGTCATTCATAAGGAATCTTCAAAATACAAGTCTTTATTTTTTACGGTGAAAATGTTGTCATTTTAAAGTCCGTTTACCCAACACCCTGACAGACACACTATTCAGTCAACAGGCTTGGGGTAGTGTAACAGGGTTGGTGTTGCTTCTACTAGACTCTTCAGAAATATCTATTCTAAAGTTTAGTACTCAGAAAATAAGAATTGTTCTTAAATGACTTGCCTGTGTAAATAAAGGTTAAACATAAATAAAAAAATAATGGTTGAATTTCATGTCGATAAGGTGTTATGCCATTGGCCAAACTTGCAGACAGCGGGAGACGCGAATGTCATTTTTCTCAGTCTGAGATTACATGGAAGCAGTAGGTCAGTTCTAAACTAAAGCATGTGTTATATTTATGTAAATTACAGTGTGTACAAGTTTAGTATGTACAGCAGCTCAGGTCAGCACAGAGCTTACTCTAGTAGCAAGTTAGATGACATGTCAGTTGTAGACATTTTCTGCTGTAGAAACCTGATCCTCCTTAAGGTCTCAGAATAGTCTAGAACAATCACTGGTAAAGAATAAGAGTGTGGTGCTCCTCGAAGTGGTGGGCTAGAGAGACACAGACACACGGAGGTCTCTCATCAATCCATTTCCTTTACCAGAGTGGTCCATAATTAACTTCTGCTTGGTTTGGCACTTCCAACCAGATATAAGGAGGCTGAGGCCCCAGTATCCGTGAGTCAATACCTTCTTCCTCTGTGGTAAGACTCCTTAGATTTTTACATTTGTCTCATATTTGCGCCAGCATCTGAGGCGGTAGTAACTGCACTGTGAGTTCATAATTTAAAAAAAAAGTGTTTCATGTTTTATAAGATTTCACAATATGCAATCGACATTGATTTAAAATGTAATTTGTAACATTTTACTTTAAATGTGTTTTGCTTAAAATCTGTCACTTTCATTCAAGGTCAAAAGTGCTGTACCTGCATGTGTTTGTAGATTCAGGTGGTGGTCTAGAATAATACTGGATTGTCAGGGCTACTTGACAGAATGCACAGTAAAGTAGGAAAATGAAAGTTACCAGTTGACCTGTAGCTGAATTGACTATGGCTGAATGATGGGTGGGAGATGGATGCCATTCAAAATGTTTCTTACCCTTCAGGGGCTAAATTACAAGGTTTCAGACTTGTGCGTATTCACAACACCCTAATGTTTCACAGGGTCCTCCAAGACGTACAAATTCAACTGTAGGAGGGGAAAAAGAAGGTGAGACATGGTTTGTCTTCACATAAAAAGTGCCGAAAAAAATTCTGTGTGAGATACCGCTCACTCTGTTGACTGTGGAGGAAGCACCACAGAGTCAATCATGTTTCTTGTTTCATCTCTTTCCTAGTGAWCCGTCACCATGAGTACGGACGCGGAGATGCAGATCTACGGCAAGGCTGCCTTGTACCTTCGTAAACCCGAGAGGGAGAGGATGGAGGCACAAGCCGCACCCTTTGATTCAAAGAACGCCTGCTATGTGACAGACGTCAAGGAGCTGTACCTTAAGGGTTTGATCACTGGCAGGACAGAGGGGAAGTGTACTGTCAAAGTCATAAATGCTGACGGCACCAAAGTGGTGAGTCTGATCTGAAAAGTATTGAAGTTAAATACATATATATATATACATATACTTATAGTGGTAAGTCTGATCTGAAAAGTATTCAAGTTAAATACATATATATATACATATACTTACAGTGGTAAGTCTGATCTGAAAAGTATTCAAGTTAAAAAATTATCAAAACCATTCCAAAAGCCAATATTAAATCAGTAACAAAAAAAGATTTATGAGCATTTCTTTGTTCTTTTTTAAGCAGAATATAACCTTCAAACAAACCATTTTTATTGCTGCTATTTCAAAATGGTGTGGAATTATTGATAATGACAACTCAAGAATCACCATTTATTTGTCAGTGGGTGAAAACAAAGTACTTGGATTAAATTTTGGTATGCATTTAAAAAAAAAGATTTAACTTGTATTTAATGAGCAAAAAGCATTGAGTCATGTCCAGTTTGATCCGTGTGTAATCTAGATTTCTGACTGTTTCAGGATAAAGAGTTCAAAGAAGCAGACATCTACCAGATGAACCCCCCGAAGTACGACAAGATTGAGGACATGGCCATGATGACCTACCTGAATGAAGCCTCTGTGTTGTATAACCTCAAAGAGCGTTATGCAGCATGGATGATCTATGTAAGAAACCTAATAAATACACACATACAGTACTACACATAAATTAACAGTAAAAACTAAAACAGACCAATACAGTAGACCCACATTAGTATACCATAGTACACCCACATCCTCACATAAATCCAGGTAAAAGTCAATCTGACTTTGCTAATCGCCGAATTGGATCCCTTTCATCCAGACCTACTCTGGGCTCTTCTGTGCCACGGTGAACCCCTACAAGTGGCTCCCCGTGTACGACGAAGTCGTTGTCAACGCCTACAGAGGGAAGAAGAGGATGGAGGCTCCACCCCATATCTTCTCCGTCTCTGACAACGCCTTCCAGTTCATGATGATTGGTACGAGCTCTCATGGAGATATGGATGGATGGATGGATGGATGGATGGATGGATGGATGGACGGATGGATGGATGGATGGAATCTACTGTCTTCTAGTCTAAATTAGAACAGTCTGCTGGGAAACTCTCATTTTACTCTCCTTGAATGGAAAATATTCCAAAATGTAATTCATGATGATGCTTATGAATACAATGATGTACTCCTAATGTTGATTGATTATAATAAGCAACATGTTTTTTGGTTCCAGATAAGGAGAACCAGTCCGTCCTGATTACGTAAGTTGTTTTCTATCATTTCACTTGAGAAAGTGTTTCTATTCTGATATGTCGTGTGACTTGGGTGTTATAAAACACATGATATTATGAACGGATAAGGCTCTCTGTAGTAATGACTGGGTGTTATAAAACACATGATATTATGAACGGATAAGGCTCTCTGTAGTAATGACTTGGGTGTTATAAAATATATGACATTATGAACGGATAAGGCTCTCTGTAGTAATGACTGGGTGTTATAAAATACATGATATTATGAATGGAAATGCTCTCTGTAGTAATGGACTGGTGTTAATAAAACATAGACTATTATGAAGGATAGGCTCTCTGTAGTAATGACTGGGTGTTTATAAAAGAACATGATATTATGATGGATTAGGCTCTCTGTAATAATGACTTGGGTGTTATAAAAATACTATGACATTATGAATGGATTAAGCTCTCTGTAGTAATGACTGGGTGTTATAAAATAGACATATGAGATGGATAATGCTCTCTGTAGTAATGACTTGGGTGTTAAAAAAATAAAGGACATTATGAGGATAAGGCTCTCTGTAGTATTGACTGGGTGTTATAAAATGCATGTATTAATGAATGGATTATGGCTCTCTGTAGTAATAGACTGGGTGTTAATAAAATACATGACATTATGAATGATTAGGCTCTCTGTAGTAATGACTGGGTGTTATAAAATACGGATAATCAGTGGATTAGGCTCTCTGTAGTAATGACTGGGTGTTATAAATACATGACATTATGAAACGGATAAGGCTCTCTGTAGTAATTGACTGGGTGTTATAAAATTACATGATGATTAATGAGATGTAGGCTCTCTGTAGTAATTGACGGGTTGTTTAAAATACATGACATTATGAATGGATTAGGCTCTCTGTAGAATTGACGGGTGTTATAAAATACATGATATTATGAAGGATAGGCTCTTCTGTGGTAATGACTGGGTGTTATAAAATACATGACTAATATGAATTGAGATTAGGCTTGTAGTAATGACGTTGACATGACATATGACTCGATAAGTGGGGAAATATTTATTAATTATTTATCTTATGTTAGAAAACGTGTCGGCAGTGTATTTTTCAAAGCTTATTTCTAGTGAAAGCCAATCTGACACTCAAAATGTGACTAAACCATCTTTCTCTGTTATATAAACGCGGAGAATCCGTGTGCAGGAAAGACTTGTCAAACCAAGCGTGTCATCCAGTACTTCGCCACCATTGCAGTTTCTGGTGTCAAGAAGGAAGTAAGACCCCAGCAAATGAAGGTAACACATTTCAGTTGGTGTTCTGTGTAAACTTTCTTTCAAGCGGTGAATCCTGTTTAAGAAGTCAAGTGTTTGCTAGTTTCTGAAGCAACTTGTGTTTGCTCAATCAGGGGTCTCTTGAGGATCAGATCATAGCAGCTAACCCTCTGCTGGAGTCTTACGGTAATGCCAAGACAGTGAGGAACGACAACTCGTCGCGCTTTGTAAGTATGAAGGGCATACTGTGGAAGTGACTTCAATTGGAAAAAATATTTTATAGTTCCCTATAGGTGCCATAATACCCATAAAACCTACGGGTCAAACAGGGAAATGCAACCAATTGTTTTCCCCACCATTATTTCTCCATCGGGGATTTTAGCAACAGTTAAAATAAGGTTTGTTTGTCCGTGTAGGCTAACCCTGGTGTGACGTTTTGATAACCATGTAAATCAGAAAAGGTGACTTTATTCAATATATTTGTCTCTATCTACTCTCAGATTTCAAATGCTAATTAGCATCAAATTAGACATCATGACAACTACAAATCCTGCAAGCTCCTGCTGGTCATCTCTAGCTGACACCTTTGCTAACAGCTATTTGTAATTTTCAATTAAACTTACACAAGACAGAATGTACCATTTAAATATAATGTAGCCAATTTATTCATTAATACATTTAGCTAACAGTGATGATAGTTTTCCAGAGATTCTAACCTTTGCCTAAATTAGGCAAGTCTCGTCCAGACATCATGGCATTTGTAGTTCTTTATGAACATTAGCAGTATATTGCATTTCATTTGTTGTGGGAATATACAGGCAAATATATTTCGCTAAAAGTCACCTTGTTAGATTTACATGGTTATCAAAACGACACGCTAACTACACGCTAAAATCCACTATTGGGGAAATGAATGGTGTAAAAACGTTTGGAACCATTCCCTATTTGACCGCTAGGTTTTATG
>NW_019942875.1:206957-225040 GCF_002910315.2 Salvelinus sp. IW2-2015 | reverse complement strand
ACGTTCACATAATTCTCTTCTCTCTCTCTCTCTTTCTCCTCTCTCTCTCTCTCTCGTCTCTCTCTCTCCTTTCTCTCTCTCTCTCTCTCTCTCTCTCTCTCTCTCTCTCCTCTCTCTCTCTCTCTCTCTCTCTCTCTCTCTCTCTCTCTCCTTCTCTCTCTCTCTCTCTCTCTTCCTCTCTCTCTTCTCTCTCTCTCTCTTCCTCTCTCTCCTCTCTCTCCTCTCCTCTCTCTCTCTCTCTCCTCTCTCTCTCTCTCTCTCTCTTCTCTCTCTCTCTCTCTCAGACCTGCTGGAGAAGTCCAGAGTGGCCTTCCAGCTGCCCGCTGAGCGAGGCTACCATATCTTCTACCAGTGATGCCAACACCAAACCTGAGCTAGTTGGTAAGGCAAAGTACAGGTTTAGGTGAAATTATTCACAACTCCATCTGTGGAACTTATTAAAATGTTCATAGTCCACACTGGTAATATTATTACAATAGAGTACATCCAACGTAACAAAGCATCTAAACATGGGTCAGTCTTTCAATGTCTTTCAATGGAAAGATTAAGTAATGTACTCTGATGCACTAGTCCAGGAGCCTCAGTCCCCCCTTTTGATGCTATTTATTATATACTGCATGTATCCTTGAGTCCATCTATTGAGTAAAGGAGGGAGAGATACTGTAAAGGATAGGACAGCAGAATTAAGAGATTTAACTGACAAGCCATTCTCCGTTGTCCACAGAAATGACGCTCATCACCACCAACCCTTACGACTTCCCCATGATCAGCCAGGGTCAGATCAGGTGGCCAGCATCGACGACAAGGTCGAGCTGGATGCCACCGATGTGAGTGATACAAAGTGTGAACCATATCTGATATGGAATGGGTAGGACCACAATACACACTGAATGCATTGCGCAAATCCAGCTTGATAGCAGCTGGGCACCTTGTGTTGTTGGCATGTGCTTCAAGCCCCTCGTCATGCCTTCACACTTCACCTTGAGGCACATACCTGTAAGACTTCCACAAGAGACTGCCTCTATGCGCCCTGTGGAACTGTGTAAACTCTTGTTGTGCTGTCATATACTAGTGTGTTGGCCAAGAGCAATCATGTGGAACAGAGAAGCCAGTTAATTCTATCCATCCCATTTGTTCTGGACTGAACACAGAACGGTAGTGTACTGTAACTGAGTAAACTACCGTTCAGTTCTTCACCTGGTTGTCTGTTCTCTTTAATACCAGGATGCAATTACAATCCTGGGCTTCTCTAACGATGAGAAAATGGCCATCTACAAGCTGACAGGAGCTGTAATGCACCATGGCAACTTGAAATTCAAGCAGAAGCAGCGTGAGGAGCAGGCCGAGTCAGATGGAACAGAGGGTGAGTCCCACTCATAGACGTAAGATATGGAAAGCATTAGTCCCTTTCCCAGTCCCCAACGRAGAAATACAACACGTAAGAAGTTAATTCCATGTTAAAGGAATTGTGTTGAGATTTTCATTTAAAATGTATGACAAACAAAAATCATACATTTTACAGTTTAACAAACCATMAAACTCTATGTACAATGAACACTTTCAACAATTCACACTGAACATCAAACAAAAACACATTTACAGGAAGAACTGTGCAGATGCAAAGTTTGGTAACAAGAATTTAGTTAAAATCTCCCTCAGTTTTATCTGTGCCCACTTTTTTCAAAAACACTCTTAAATATCTGCTCTGAATTAAGATTCAACGATGTCTGCAAATAACACTGCTGGGTGATTTGAAAAGTCATAGTAAATCAATAATATAATAATCCTCTTAGCAAAAAAATGTATCTTTAATTTACAATATTTAGAAACTCTGAGAATAGAAAGGTTCAGTACTTTTGTGACGCATCACAGCACAGTTGAAAATATATGTCAAATAGAAACTGGATGGTGTTCAGAGATAGATGGGAGGGAAGCTAAAGGATGGGACTAAAAACAAACAAAAGATAAGTATTATCCATGAAATATCCATGAAATGTATATAGTATGTATAAGCTGGAATAAGAAGACTGAGTGCTGTTGTCCATTAGTTTACTCCAATTAGGGGAGAGGTGGTCGGGTTAGGGGAACACAATGACTTTGGACATCACAGTACAGCACAGAGCTCAGTAGAGTACAGCACATTATAGTACAGTAGAGTAGAGCATAGTTCAATACAGCAAAGTAGAGCATAGTTCAATACAGCAAAGTAGAGCATAGTTCAATACAATACAGTATATTACAATACAGTACATTATAGAGTACTCAACTTGTGTTTTCAACTTTGTACTGTACTGAACTATACACTACTGTACTGTACTATACACTACTGTACTGAACTATACTCTACTGTACTGTACTATACACTACTGTACTCTACTGTACTGTACAAACTTGTGAACCGAACTGTGGTTTATGACTACTATGATTTCCCATTGTAGCCAATTCAATTTCGTTCAAGYAATTCTGTTACTGATGAATAATTCATAAACAAAATTGATATGAGTAAAAACACTAACTAATTGGTAGGTCTACTTTTACTTGTTAATTCTGTAAAGTTTCATTGTTCTCCCTCCTCATGAGGTAACAGAATTTTAAAGCACAAGGCAATGTTTTTGAAACTTACAGAAGGCAGAAACATTTCTCCAAAACAAAATCTAAGTGTTGATATTAGTTGTATTTCTAATACCTTTTTATGAGCTTTTCCTGCCAGCTGTTTTACAAGACAACTTGTCCATCTGTTTGACCAGAAATCAAAGCGTTTGCTATTCCTCATTTTCAGGATGGCAAATGGTAAACATATATATATATATAGAAAATATAGACTCTTGCTTTCATTTGACACACAATTTGACATGCTCTTATGAACTTCCCGAGTTGGTGCTCATTGGTCCTTTACAGGGAAATGACCAAGACAGGCGGTGTGCACATGAAAGTCAGGCAGGAAATACATTTGAGACCAAATTCCAACCTCCAGAAATGATTTGAATAATGGATGTGGGTGAATGAAAACTTAACCTATAAAGACATCAGAATCAAGGATCCGTTGTTTGTTCTCTCTCCAGTGGCTGATAAAATCGGCTACCTGCTGGGCCTGAACTCAGCTGAGTTGTTGAAGTGTCTGTGCTACCCAGAGTGAAGGTCGGCAACGAGTACGTGACCAAGGGACAGACTGTGCTCAGGTAGGGCGGTTAAACACAGCATCAGACATTTTCTTACTATCTGAATTATTTGGGGGACAATTACATTGCTTTTTAAAAATACTTCTGTTGTTTTTCTCAACCTTATCACTGGACATGGTCAATATCTCATGTATTATTTGAGGTATTATCTTTTGCAGGTTTATAATGCAGTCATGGCTCTTGGCCAAGTCCATATAGAGAGGATGTTCTTGTGGATGGTCATCCGTATCAACGAGATGTTGGGACCAAGAATCCAAGGCAGTTCTATATCGGTGTGCTCGATATTGCCGGATTTGAGATCTTTGATGTGAGTCTGAGAACAGAACAAGACAATTAGTTGTGATTGAGAAGGATTACAGCCTTGTATGATGAAATGATCCCTTCTGAAATTCCATCAACAGTACAACAGCATGGAGCAGCTCTGCATCAACTTCACCAATGAGAAACTGCAACCGTTTTCAACCAACACCATGTTCGTCCTGGAACAAGAGGAGTACAAGAAGGGGAATCGTCTGGGCTTCATTGACTTCGGCATGGACTTGGCTGCCTGCATTGAGCTTATTAGAAGGTCAGTTGTCTGTAAGGATTATAATGGGATGCAACAGCAAAGCTCATAGGAGCGCATTGATAGATATTTATCATAATGGTACAACATATCTGACTGTTGAGAACTCAATAAGTTTCCTATCATGTCCCTAATGAATATATCCTATAAAATGATGTTTGCTAAAGGAATAAATGTGATCCTAAATGTAAAATCACTAATTTGATATCCATCTCTTTTTGTAAAGCCATTGGGCATCTTCTCCATCCTTGAAGAGGAGTGCATGTTCCCCAAGGCTTCAGACACTACCTTCAAGAACAAGCTGAACGACCAGCATCTTGGCAAAACCAAGGCATATGAGAAGCCCAGCCTGCCAAAGGCAAGGCAGGCCCACTTCTCCCTGGTGCACTACGCCGGCACTGTGGACTACAACATCACTGGCTGGCTGGAGAAGAACAAGGACCCCCTGAACGACTCAGTTATTCAGATGTACGGGAAGTCCTCAGTCAACTGTTGTGCCACTGTATCCGCTGCACCACCTGGAGGTAAGACCGCATCAAGTCAAAAGATTCAATTAAGCGATAGTTACAACTCAGACCCACATTGTCTTTAGAGCAGTGGCACCAACCGTTTCAGAGTCAAGATCACTTTCTGAGTCAAAATGCAGGCCAAGATATCCTGCTGAGATGTTTTTAACATGACTTAGAAAACACAAGCCTATGCAACATTCACCAATTAAAAAACAGATCTGTAGCAATGAGGTTTGTTCAGTAGGCTATAGGCCCAATATAGTATCACTGTATACAGGTTATACTGGAATGGCCCTGCCAATGTGATTCTTCTCAGACCATTTTTGAAATTATACATATATAATATATTATATATATATATATAAGAAATGGGTATATGATCACACTGGCAATATATCATTTGTCGAATTACTTGTGATCCACAGCTGAGTGAGCATAATAGTTTCCTTTTTTTTTACTGGACTGATGGCCTGATCGATGATGTCAGTCTGAGGGAGGGGAGGGAGCGAGGTGATGCTGCCTCTCCCCCGACTCACTGTCCTCCGCTCTCCCTCCCTCCTAAAGAGAATAGGTGACACAGTCTTCAGCTGATGGTGAAACTCAAGTCGCACTGCATTATTTCTGCCTCATGCACCAAATCATGTTGTTACTGCTGTGATCAGAGAAATAGTGAAATATTCCTCGATATTAAATAAGACACAAGCGTATCAGAACACTTTGCTCTTACTCATTCATTACAGTCGCAGTGCTGGTTGTAGCTAGAGTGGAAGTAGGGGAAAGTTATACATTTTATGTCTCATAAAAGTGTGACAACGTGTTGAATAACAACTTAAACATGAACTAACTCATTAAACAGCATCTCTCTGCTGTATTCGTTGAGTCTCTCTCTAGTCATGGTTTCAATCGTTTTTACATCTCAAAGTAGCAACTTTGTTGTGCTTCCGATTCTTCTTTTTACAATCTATTGCTCGAGGAAACTGTACGAGGAAGGTGCTCTGAGCTATCTGATTGGCCAGCGGTAGGCCTATCGGTGCAGTTGATTTGCTCTCTACTTCAGACATGAAACGTTCAAAATCCCGATCGACCTGTTGGTGACCAATGCTTTAAATTCTTTAATGTATCGCAATTTATCAGGGTTATTACTGGGATAATTTATCATTCAATAGGTGTTATTTTGCCCCCACAGTTCCACTCGGCACCCGCCATTCTCGCATCTGCCCATTCATTCAATCCCTCTCACCCATCCTCCTTTAACTTCATCAACATCCCTTGAACAGCCATACACACCCCCAACACACACCCACAGCCCCCCGCACCCCCCCCGCCCGGCCCCCCCCCCCCAAGCCCCACAGCCCCCCCCCCCACGCGGTCCGGTCTCCCACCTGCCCCAGCCACTCGTTCCCTCCCACCCACCCGCTTCCCAGGGTGAGCTATTGAAATGTCTATATTCAGTCCTCCAAAAGGTGCATTGATTATRATAAATGATTTCTGAGAACATGGTTTGTAARCCTRTTCCAGGAGAACTTACAAAAGCTGATGACCAARTTGAGGAGCACTCATCCTCACTTTGTGCGCTGCCTGATCCCCAACGAGTCAAAGACTCCAGGTACAAGAAATATTGACTTGAATATTACATCTTATCTATAGAGTATGAGTAACCTTAACWAGCCCAATCCTTTAATCTGTTAATACGTAMTAAAGAGACTTGGTTTGTTTTTCCAGGTCTGATGGAGAACTTCCTGGTTATCCACCAGCTCAGGTGTAATGGTGTTCTGGAGGGGATCAGGATCTGCAGAAAGGGCTTCCCCAGCAGAATCATCTATGCTGACTTCAAGCAGAGGTACACACACAACACACACACACACACACACACACACACACACACACAACTCTCCAAGGGTTTTCCCAGCATCAGAATATGCTTAGCTTTTATGTAATATAACCAACCTATTACAACTTGAAATATGATAACAATGTCTCCTCATTCAGGTACAAAGTACTGAATGCCAGTGTCATCCCCGAGGGCCAGTTCATGGACAACAAGAAGGCTTCTGAGAAGCTGCTTGGGTCCATTGATATAAATCACGACGATTACAAGTTTGGACACACCAAGGTCAGTCAKATAKCCCCAGCAAAAGCTGACATCCAAACACAACTTCAATGATGATTTAAACATGAACCATTCAACATCTGTCCAGTTGGTTTATCCATCCTTTCATTCCTTCTTCTTCATTTAAAGGGTCAATCTGCAGTTGCATCCATTTTTTGAATGATACATTAATGATTTGTACCCATTGATTCTTGAGAATATAACTTATAAATGCCTCATGAGCTTAGTTCAACTGTAGAACCCAAAGTATATGCTTGTTTTACCCAATGGTTTGTAAACTAAGAAATGTAAACTAACACTGTATAGCCTCAAAACATGGTTCAACCTATCATGTAATAGCATGGATGTCAGTCTCTGCATCCATACTCTGTCTATTTGAGAGTGGTTACATATCTCCAGCCCCATCCTTCTCTTTTTACTGAAAAAGGGGCGGGAGGAAACTTGTTAATGCTCAACTGCTGTTTGACCTTTAAACTTATGAAAAGGTGGAAAAAACATTGAACAATGTTTTCTTCAAATTCATACAAGTATAAAACTCAACTCATTACATGTGCATTGTGTAGAGTGGTATGGCTTCAGTTATCTGTATCTGTGTACTTATCATCTACAACTCTGCAAGAACTTACAACTTTAAACAACTATCCCATGGTTTGTTTGTTAGCATTGCAAAGTAATGTTTTGTTAAATAATCTAGGGTGTTGTTCCCCTTTTTGATTCAACCCTTTCTATCTGTCACCATCTGTGGTTCAGCCATGTTTACCTGTGTCTCAGGTTTCTTCAAAGCCGGTCTGCTGGGTGTCTGGAGGAGATGAGAGATGAGAAGCTGGCCGTTGCCTGGTCGGCATGGTCCAGGCTCTCAGCCGTGGATTCCTCATGAGAAAAGAGTTCACCAAGATGATGGAGAGGAGGTGAGGAAGAGTAGACATCTTGSCAAAGCTTTCTGTGGACCTGCTGTATGTAATGCATTATGATCACATACTGTAAATGCTGTGAGTTGATCAGAAWGAGAAKGTAGGTCTTATAATGCTCTATTAGTGCTGCAGTTTGGGATTTGGCAAAGCTGTTCAGTTGTCATTTATATTGGTGATATTTACCCATTCATTKTTAAATAACATAAAATGCCTCCTGATTTAAGCATGACCTGTCAGTCCTTGCATCTAGAACTCTGTCTATGATTTTAAGAGTTGTTCCATTTRCTTAGCTCRGTTCCTCAGCTGTATACACAAAGTGTTGGAGGGGCAGGGGGTTATTCTTCAAATCCCAGAATGTAGCTTTAAGCATGTCACTCACCATGCCACTCTATCCTCTCTGTCGACCAGAGATGCCATCTTCACCGTCCAGTACAACATCCGTTCATTCATGAATGTGAAAACCTGGCCATGGATGAAGGTGTACTTCAAGATCAAGCCCCTGCTGAAGAGCGCTGAGACRGAGAAGGAGCTGGCCAACATGAAGGAGAACTTCGACAAYATGAAGACAGACCTGGCCAAGGCTCTGGCCAAGAAGAAGGAGTTGGAGGAGAAGATGGTGTCCATGCTGCAAGAGAAGAACGACCTGGCACTCCAAGTTGCATCTGTGAGTGAGAAATTATCCTCATAAGATCATATTTTCATACACATGAATACACAAACGAGCACACATTTATTTATTCTTTAATTATTTATATTGATTTGTTTAGACTTTTTATGACTAAATCAAATCTATATTTTGATAAACAACATGAGTCCTCAAATTTTTCTCCTGTTCTGAAATCAGGAATCAGAGAGTCTGAACGATTCTGAGGAAAGGTGTGAGGGGCTCATCAAGAGCAAGATCCAGCTGGAGGCCAAACTCAAAGAGACGACAGAGAGGCTGGAGGATGAGGAGGAGATGAATGCTGAGTTGACTGCCAAGAAGAGGAAGCTGGAGGATGAGTGTTCTGAGCTGAAGAAGGACATTGATGACCTGGAGCTCACCCTGGCCAAAGTGGAGAAGGAGAAGCATGCCACTGAAAACAAGGTCTTGTGTCTTACAATAGACAGTCTAACCCAAACCATAATCAACTCAAAACATAGCTCAACAGAAATGGAATTCCAGATGCATTGTGGGTGCAGGAAATATGAAGACACAAAATAGTAGAATAGTGGTACTCCCCACATTCATTGCATGTTCTGCTCCTACTTGTTTATGACTTCCATTCAGTACACTGGCATGGAGTACACTGCCACCTAGTGTTGAATCTATAGAACAGTACTTGTTGACACATTTCTATTCTGAATTAAATGAATGCAATACATATGAAACTAAATCTCCCCTTTGTGGTGAAGTGAACAAAGACACATTTTGTTGTGGTCGTTTTCAGGTTAAAAACCTGACAGAAGAGATGGCGTCTTTGGATGAGAGCGTTGTCAAGCTGACCAAGGAGAAGAAAGCCCTCCAAGAGGCCCACCAGCAGACACTGGACGACCTGCAGTCAGAGGAGGACAAAGTCAACACTCTGACCAAGGCCAAGACCAAGCTGGAACAGCAAGTGGACGACGTGAGTGGAGTTTGACATTTTYGCCWTGATAGTATGTAAGATGTTATTGTCTTCAGTTGTTTAGATTTGAACAATACATGTCTATTTTTATGTTGTAGCTTGAGGGTTCTCTGGAGCAAGAGAAGAAGCTCCGTATGGACCTTGAGAGAGCCAAGAGAAAGCTGGAGGGAGATCTGAAACTGGCCCAGGAGTCCATAATGGACCTGGAGAATGACAAGCAGCAGTCTGATGAGAAAATCAAGAAGTAAACAAACAATACCTGCCATATTGACAATAATGGTTGTTCTTGACTAATTCTTGTAATTATGAATTAGCATTTACATGATACTCTCTCTTTACTCTATCGAACCGAAACCAACTTTGCAATCGACGTGTTTGTGTTTCTTAGGAAGGAGTTTGAGACATCCCAGCTCCTCAGTAAGATTGAGGATGAGCAGTCTCTGGGAGCTCAGCTACAGAAGAAGATCAAGGAACTCCAGGTACAGTACAGGACCTCAGCTCCAGTACAGGAAACGACACACCTGAAACATTTCGTAAAATAATATTCTGGTAGCAGACATTTTTTGCTGGTGGGTCAGTAGATTGGATGAGGTTGAGGTTTGAGGTTTCTTACCGTTGTGGTTTTTGTTCCCGCATGGGACACCATCTACTGAATATATTAGTGTAACTGGTTTTGTATGAACACATTTTTAAAAACATATACTATTATTGTTTTATGTATTGTAGTATTCATCAACCGTGCTCCTGCCCACTGTTCTAGGCCCGTATTGAGGAGCTGGAGGAGGAAATTGAAGCTGAGCGTGCTGCCAGGGCTAAGGTTGAGAAGCAGAGAGCCGATCTCTCCAGGGAACTTGAGGAGATCAGCGAGAGGCTGGAGGAGGCCGGAGGCGCCACTGCTGCTCAGATTGAGATGAACAAGAAGCGTGAGGCTGAGTTCCAGAAGCTGCGTCGTGATCTTGAAGAGTCCACCTTGCAGCATGAGTCCACAGCCGCCGCTCTGCGCAAGAAGCAGGCCGACAGTGTGGCTGAGCTCGGGGAGCAGATCGACAACCTGCAGCGCGTCAAGCAGAAGCTGGAGAAGGAGAAGAGTGAGTACAAGATGGAGATTGATGACCTCTCCAGCAACATGGAGGCCGTCGCCAAGGCTAAGGTGAGTAGTGATGMTTTGATCAAGCAGTGTTGAGGAGAGTCAACTACATTACCATTCAAGTGAACTGAAGTTGACAGAYGTCCCATARATAKAGTAATGATGGAACATGTTTCACTAACAGGGCAATCTGGAGAAGATGTGCCGTACTCTTGAGGACCAGCTGAGCGAGATCAAGACTAAGAATGATGAGAATGTTCGCCAGYTCAACGACATCAGTGGACAGAGGGCCAGACTCCTGACAGAAAATGGTACCATCATCAACAATGAACAACAAACCAATTCTTTCTTCAGTAAAACACAATAACATGTATTGGGGGGCTTTATCCATGTAGTCCAGTCCACATAGTTTCTACTGTTCTGACTTAAACTGTAATGATCGCTCTTTACAGCCATTTGTTACATTATCAGATTTTTTTTTAAATTCAGATTACTAATACTTTTGAAAAACTAGATTATTACTTATTTGATTACTTTGAAATTCAGAAATTATGTTTGGCAAAAAACACATTGACTTCGTTTTGTTTTCTCGCAAGTTTGTTAGTTCCACCTGAGCGAGTCTGACCAATAGTCAGAGACCACTATGATGACACACCAAATGGGTTTGATGGATGCTTTTTGTCTGCTTCTAATGCCTCTTAATGGGAAAGTAATCCAAAAGTAACGTAAAGTAATCAGATTACATTACTGAATTTGGGTAATCCAAAAGTTACGTCACTGATTACAATTAGACAGGTAAGTAGTAACTGTAATGGATTACATTTAGAAAGTAACCTACCAAACCCTGACTATTTAACACCCTTTCATTGCCCTACGTTACTGTCACGATCGTCCTCAGGGTGGAAATGACAGGACCAAGGTTCAGCGTTGTGAGCGTACATTTATTTTTATTTATGAATGTCGCCAACAGAAACAAGAACCAACAAAACGAGCATGAAGCTGACTATGGCTATACAGGCCACTAACACAGACAACTACCCACAACTAAGGTGGAAAAACAGGCTGTCTAAGTATGATTCCCAATCAGAGACAACGATAGACAGCTGTCCCTGATTGAGAACCATACCCGGCCAAAACATAAAAACAAAACATAAAAGAAAATAAGGAAACTAGAATGCCCACCCTAGTCACACCCTGGCCTAACCAAAATAGAGATAAAAGCCTTTCTATGGCCAGGGCGTGACAGTTACTTGAAATACATGTTCAATCTTAGAGACAAAGACCCTATTAACAAGATGTGCCTTTGTCCCTGCAGGTGAGTTTGGCCGCCAGCTGGAGGAAAAGGAATCCCTGGTGTCTCAGCTGACCAGAGGCAAACAGGCCTTCACCCAGCAGGTTGAGGAGCTGAAGAGGCAGATTGAAGAGGAGGTCAAGGTAAGGGAATTTTGAAATCCCAATGCGGCCCTCGAGACAAAATGATTGCCCACCCTGATATAGACAGTGACTAGGCCACCCTCAGAGACTTCCACTGTCATTTGTGTTACTATCTCTCTTAGTCTTTGTATTTCTCTCTTTCTCTCGCAAAGGCTAAAAACGCACTGGCCCACGGTGTCCAGTCTGCCCGCCATGACTGTGACCTCCTGAGGGAGCAGTTTGAGGAGGAGCAAGAGGCCAAGGCAGAGCTGCAACGTGGCATGTCTAAGGCAAACTGTGAGGTGGCTCAGTGGAGGACTAAGTATGAAACTGATGCTATCCAGCGCACAGAAGAGCTGGAGGAGTCCAAGTGAGTCGCACGGAACAGCAAAACTCAATATAGGTGTGGATAGTGAGTGGTAGGGGGCTCTAAAAAAATGTTACGTTGATGTAATGTTTGTAAACCCTCTGTCGTCCAACAGAAAGAAACTGGCCCAGCGTCTGCAGGAGGCTGAGGAGACCATTGAGGCGACAAACTCCAAGTGCGCCTCCTGGAGAAGACCAAACAGAGGCTGCAGGGAGAGGTGGAGGACCTCATGATTGATGTTGAGAGAGCCAACGCAATGGCCGCCAACCTCGACAAGAAGCAGAGGAACTTTGACAAGGTGAAAATGAATTATCCTCAACCTAGAGTGATATTTTCTGTCTGCTACATGATCTATTGTAGCATAATTGTAGCATATTTCTGATTCCAAACTCTTCATCAAGACCTAATGAAAATCCCATTGATTCCCCAGGTTCTGGCAGAGTGGAAGCAGAAGTATGAGGAGGGTCAGGCTGAGCTGGAAGGAGCTCAGAAGGAGGTTCGGTCTATGAGCACTGAACTCTTCAAGATGAAGAACTCCTACGAGGAGACTCTGGATCATCTGGAGACTCTGAAGAGAGAGAACAAGAACCTGCAACGTGAGCATTTGACAGCAGTTCTATTGAGCTCATGTCTAACTAGTGTAATTAACATTTCAATTTTTTAAAACTTATTATTGGTATCCCTTTGAACAACCCAAAGAAGTGGGGGCAATTATATTTGCAAGACCCTATGAAGTGCTGATTAATTCATGAATCAAATCAAATCACATGCTTCATAAACAACAGAAGCTGTTCAGGGTCCTGTCTGTTCCTGACTTGCTGCATCGTTACCGCTTGCCGTGAAGTAGCAGAGAGAACAGTCTATGAATTGGGTGGCTGGAGTCTTTGACACTTTTTTGGGGCCTTCCCTGACACCGGCTGGTATAGAGGTCCTGGATGGCAGGGAACTCGGCCCCAATAATTATTATAATTCACTGTCAACTTCAGTGTATTGGCAATACCCACTGAAAATCTCCCAAGTCTAAACTGCTCCTGTGTTTGTGTGCAGAGGAGATTGGTGACCTGACTGAGCAGATCGGAGAGACTGGCAAGAGCATCCATGAGCTGGAGAAGGCCAAGAAGACCGTGGAGACAGAGAAGTCTGAGATCCAGACCGCTCTGGAGGAGGCTGAGGTACAAACTACAGCTGTTTGATGGGATAAGCAGTGTTAATGTGATCATTTGGATCCCCATGAGCTTTTGCAAAAGCATCAGCTACTCTTCCTGGGGTCCACAAAAAACACAAAACACAACAAGTAACAAAACACTGATAGACAAGGACAGTCACACAAATGTAAAATATGATATACAAACAATAAAATTAAAGTGGTACACTAGGCAACTCCAGCTACAGTCCCACGATCCCTGTATTGGTGTTTATTGTAGTCATATATATTTAATTCCTTGTGTTATACACATCCAAATGTATTGAACACAATTCGCCTGACTGCTTCTCTTTGTCCAGGGAACACTGGAGCACGAGGAATCCAAGATTCTGCGTGTGCAGCTGGAGCTGAARCAGATCAAGGGTGAGGTGGACAGGAAGCTGGCTGAGAAGGACGAGGAAATGGAGCAGATCAAGAGGAACAGCCAGAGGATGGTGGACTCCATGCAGAGCACCCTGGACTCTGAGYTCAGGAGCAGGAATGATGCCCTGAGGGTGAAGAAGAAGATGGAGGGAGACCTGAACGAGATGGAGGTCCAGCTGAGCCACTCCAACAGGCAGGCCGCTGAGGCCCAGAAACAGCTGAGGAACGTTCAGGGACAGCTCAAGGTAAAGGGACTGGGCAGAGATTTGTTTGTGAATCTGTAGAAATGAATAGAACAGAGAAATACATAGAGTTGACTAATATAGTGTAGAAAGGCAGAGATATTGAGGAAATTCTTACCAAGGAGCATTTATATCAATGACCCAATCACCTCTACTTCCACAAGTCCTAATGAACCCATYTCATTGTGAACCCCAGGATGCCCAATTGCACCTTGATGACGCTGTTCGTGCCGCAGATGATATGAAGGAGCAGGCAGCCATGGTGGAGCGCAGGAACGGTCTAATGGTGGCTGAAATCGAGGAGCTGAGAGTTGCTCTGGAGCAGACAGAGAGAGGCCGCAAAGTGGCTGAGACTGAGCTGGTAGACGCCAGCGAGCGTGTTGGACTGCTGCACTCCCAGGTATGGGTCAAAAGCCATTTCTAATGAAACTCAGCCAGGCATACCATTTCTGCTTTGTCACTTGAAAGTTCTCTTGAGAATCAAAAAAATGGGTTTACCTCCTCCAGAACACCAGCCTTCTGAACTCCAAGAAGAAGCTGGAGTCTGACCTGGTGCAGGTGCAGGGAGAGGTGGAAGACATTGTCCAGGAGGCCAGGAATGCAGAGGAGAAGGCCAAAAAGGCCATCACTGACGTGAGTCCTTATGATCTATTCAATTACATTCACTTCATTTGTATCCATGGGCCAATGGTAGCTGGGATGGTTTACCACAACAAAGATCTCAGAGGGACATTATGATTGGTGCCAATTGGTGCATAATTTAAACAAACTACGATTTCAGGCGGCCATGATGGCTGAGGAGCTGAAGAAGGAGCAGGACACCAGCTCTCACCTGGAGAGGATGAAGAAGAACCTGGAGGTCACAGTCAAGGACCTGCAGCACCGCCTGGATGAGGCTGAGAACCTGGCCATGAAGGGAGGCAAGAAGCAGCTCCAGAAACTGGAGTCCAGGGTGAGTTAACAGCAGGGTGGATTAAGGTGGATTGAAAGACTGATTGCTGGAAATGTATTTAATCATACAAATACACAGGAGCATTGTGTAATGACTTTCTCTCACAAAGGTGCGTGAGCTCGAGACTGAGGTGGAGGCTGAGCAGAGAAGAGGTGTAGATGCAGTCAAGGGAGTCCGCAAGTATGAGCGCAGAGTCAAGGAGCTCACCTACCAGGTAAGAGAAAGTACCTTCTTCCCAAACTTGACACTAACACAGACAGGTTTGTGTTTAAAACTATGGTTCATTGATTCTTTGATCTTGTCCCACAGACCGAGGAGGATAAGAAGAACGTTGCCAGACTTCAGGACCTGGTAGATAAGCTGCAGATGAAAGTCAAGGCCTACAAGAGGCAGGCTGAGGAGGCGGTGAGTCACATACTTAGTCATTATACATTGATAAACATATTTTTTCCCCTTGTAGACATTACAAAACTTAATATCCATACAGTTTAGTTTAGGCTTTAACCAATGCCTCACAAAGAAGAGCACTGATTGGTAGATAGGTCCAAAAAAATGGCAAAGGAATAAACATTTTACGGGTATGCTTTTCATCGACAAGTACTGGGGAGTTTTTCAGGATGAAAAAAAACAGACAAAATCCGAGAGAAAAAACAGATTCAGTCTGCTTTTCACCAGACACTGGGAGAGAAATTAATATTTCAGCTGACAATAACCTTAAACAAGGACATATCTACACTGGAGTTTCTTACCAAGAAGACAGTGAACGTTCCGGAGTGGCCTAGTAAAGAAACGAAAGGAAATGAGGAACTGTGATATCAGGTGTCGCTAAAGTTGTTCAAGGCCGAAATTCACACTGTGAATGGGAAGATTTCCATCCAATGCGCCATCCACTTCTTTCGGGTGTAGGTGGAACGGGAGTGGAGGATAAACTTTGACTTGTAGAGTAAACAGAAACGCCAAAGCAAGGCTTCTGCTTACAGCCATATTGGTCGCTAAAAGAGGCTACAAAAGCAAAACAAAAAAACGAGTGAATCGTTCCGGACCTGTTGGTTGATACACTCAACTAAAAAACATTTTTTACAGCCTGTAATGAAGATAAAATAGCTTACAGACAAATACAACTACTCGCACCAAACACATTCTTTAAACAGACACACTCATCCAGAGCAATTAGGGTTAGGTGCCTTGCTCAAGGGAACACTGACAGACTCTCACCTAGTCGTCTAGGGGGGTTTCAAACCAGCAACCTTTCGATTACTGGCCGTACGCTCTTAACCGCTTGGCTATCTGTGGCTCAGTATTAACTGTGGGTAGCTAACGAGAAGGATTTTGACTTATATCTGCTTGAAAAATTATGGCGAGACTTAAAAATGTCTGTCTAGCAATGATCAACATCCAAATCGACAGATCTTGAAGAATTATGAAAATATTGCACAATCCAGAGATTTACCCATAAAGACACTGCTAAAGAGGTTTATAACATGTATTGACCTTGGTGGGTGAATACCTATCTAGTCCTGATATAGTGTTTTATTTTTTATTAATACAAATGTTTTTTTAAATTGTTCTTCTACTTTGATTTTACAGAGTATGTTTTGTAGATTGTTGACAAAAAACTAATTTAAATCCATTTTAATCTGATTTTGCAACACAAAATGTGAAGATTGTGAGTGTGAATYCTTATGATAGACACTGAATGCCCTGAAGGCAGTGGTTTGATCCCCCATTTCACCACTCATTCTCTCTGCTGGATCATCTATCCTAAATATGTCAACGAAAAGAGTACTTTAAGAAAAAAATATATTAATTTGCTACTTGAAGCTTCAAACTTTGAATGCTGATTTTACACTCTCCTTCTCTTTTCCTCACCCAGGAGGAACAAGCCAACGGCCACATGTCTAAGTTCAGGAAGGTTCAGCATGAGCTGGAGGAGGCTGAGGAGCGTGCTGACATCGCTGAGTCTCAAGTCAACAAGCTCAGAGCCAAGYCCCGCGACACTGGAAAGGTACGGAGCTGCTGCTAAACCTATACCTGACTCATGTTKAGATATGGCCACATCAACACCACCTATGATATAGTCTTCTCAGAGGTCAATACTGACCTTTTACACACGTTAAAATGTATTTAAGATCTCTAAGAAGCACATTTCAGGTAAAAATAGATGAATTCAAACTAAGACGGTACTTCAATATTGAAAATCAAAGCTCAGCACTGAGCATTTAATGCTTCATTCATTACATTATTTCTAACTGTACAGATATTCATATATTTTGCATGTTCATTATTAATACTCATCCATTATTTTCTTTCTGTCTTCCTTACAGGGCAAAGAAGTTGCTGAATAAACAAGACCAATGTCTTACATCATTTTCCCGTGTTGCATAAAATATGATTTTCATGGTGAAAATGTTTAACTTTGATTAAAAACGTGTCGGCCTACATACTCTCTTTTGTGACTGTGGACTCATTACTCAGCTAACACATGTACGCATGTACGCCTACATTTACACTTTTGTGACTGTGGACTCATTACTCAGCTAACACATGTACGCCTACATTTACACTTTTGTGACTGTGGACTCATTACTCAGCTAACACATGTACGCCTACATTTACACTTTTGTGACTTTGGAGAAGAAAAACAAAACACCGTTGGATTGCTCGTTCAAACGACTTAGTATGTCATTTGAAACGACTTCGTAAAAAAAATTGTTAAAATGAGACTATTTTATTTTATTTTTACAACCGAATAGTTAATAGAAAATCTAAATAGTGCTAGAGAGAGCTAGCGCTTGTACCAGAGCGATATTGGAGTGGGAGAGAAGGCCGACACCATTTTTTATTTAATCCACTCGAAATACGCTCTGCTGCTCCTTCTACATTCGCCAATTTATACGCCCAGACATTCAAAAGCAGCCCTTCTTTAGGCTTTACTGTCAATGAATGATCATATCAATGGATGGAATCAGTGAAGGAATGGCTGCAGCAACATGACAGTCTGAGAAGCTGCAATAACAAATCAGGCATAATTAAGAAAAAAATCACAATTAAGTCGTTCCAACTACTTAGTGTCTCGTTTGAACGACTTAGTATCTAATTTTWATGTATTTTTCTACTAAGTCGTTCAAACGAGAATTTGCTATTTAAATTGCCTTGGGAATCAGGTCTCCCGTTCTCAGCTTATTCATAGCATTAAATTATTTTACTTTAAAGAAGCAATCTGGGGATTCCAGCAACAAAGCGGCCACCCCAACGAAGTGATCACCCCAACGAAACGATCACCTTTTTTGGTAAACAGCTGAGGGATGAGGSTGGGAAAATGTTACCACTCAAATTCATAGTTATGGATGCAAGAACTGACCATCAATAACATTAAAGTGATTGTTTTTATCCTCTACACTTGGAGGAATTGTCCTATATCACGTGTCAAACTCATTCCACAGAGGGCCGAGTGTCTGCGGGGTTTCGCTCCACCCTTGTACTTGATTGATGAATTAAGGTCACTAATTAGAAAGGAACTCTCCTCACTTGGTCGTCTAGGTCACTAATTAGAAAGGAAATCCCTTCACTTGGT
>NW_019942875.1:173515-199797 GCF_002910315.2 Salvelinus sp. IW2-2015 | reverse complement strand
AGAAGATCCTAGACAAGCATAGTGAAAGGGATTTTCCCGTTCTAATTAGTTGACGCTAGACACTATGTAAACACAAATGGTTGTCGAGCATCTGACCAAATTACGTGAGATTTAACTGACTATAAATGGGAAAATAAATTACYAACGTGATGTTGATTTAGCGTTAGCCAATTTGCATTTCCAACAGATTTTTCGGCAGATATACCTTTTCCAGAGAGGGSTAATTTCTGTCCCTCCTTGACCTGGAAGAAGACTTATGAGAGGGTGATGGTGTCAACACGGGTCACACGCAGGTCCTCATCAAACTCGGTTCAAATGCTGCTCCTCAAAACAGAAACACTGGGAGGGGGAAAAGAGATACGCGTATTTAAACAGACAGACTCAATATGAAGGTCAATGTCTAAGATTACATTTATGTCAGGAGTCCACGCACCAACCACAACAACTTTAGAGGAAGCTGTTATGAGCTGCGGTACTTAAGGAAGTACTGCAGACCGAAGATCATGTAGAGATGCAAACAATTTTTCCAGAGGAAATTCCATAATTTGCTGTTTTGGTTGATGGGGTGGAAACATTCTCTCTGGCATGCTCAGAATCTCCTATAAGTGTTCAATTGGGTTTGTGATTGGTGACACACCCACACCACACACACACACACACACACACACACACAACACACACCCACACACCACCACACACACAACACACACCAACACACACACAACACACACACACACACAACACACACACACTCACACACACACACACACACACAACACTCTCTCTTTCACACTCTCTCTCCTCTATGCTCATTTGAGACTCCTTATTTTGAAGTCACTGAGATCTCTCTTTTAGCGTTGGTAGCCAAAATAATGGGAAACTGACTCGAAGCATGATGGGAAGTTAAATTGCTTAATTAACCCCAGGAATCACACCTGTGTGGAAGCACTGCTCCATCCTTATTTACTCAAGTTCTTCCTTTATTTTGGGCATTTACCTGTATGTTCCCTAGGAGGTGGTAGAAATGTATTCCAAATGATTCAAAGCCAAAAGTAATAACCTCGGTGGAATCAAAACAATCATTTAGGAAATGTTGTTAAATCTTTCTTTTACGTTGAAAAATGTGGAGTAGGTTGTGTAGTTCGGTAGAAACTCTTTAATTTAATCCATTTTAAAGGTAACAACATTTGACAACTGTTCAAGGGGTGTGTAGACTTTTACTCGGTATAACTTTTACATCTGTAAGAAGTGAGCACATTTATATGCAGGGCCAATACATGCGTGTTGTGTTTCCTTGTTACGGCCATAGAAATAAAGCAAGTAGAACGGTCGTGGAACCTCTGACCTTGGCAATTTGACTGGTGACCTCATGGGTACACATAAAATGGCGAAAGCTGGTATTGTAATGTATAATTTCCATGGTAATTTGGAAAGTTAAAACTGAAAGACTATTTCCTCTCAATGATTTCTTTGGATGAAAACATTTTGAGTATATGTACATGTTTGTTCTCACTCACTTTTCTGTCAAGATAATATTTATGTAAGTTGAAAAATACATCCCAGGGTTTGGTATTCAAAAGACAGGAGAGACAGGCAGAGTTTCCTCTACCTTTTTAACCTGGGATAGATTAAAGGCTATGAAATATGAAAGCTAGCACACCCTTGGATTGCACATTACAAAACGTAAGAAAAGCATTGTCCAGAGGTTTAACTAGGAATTATAATAACGAATGAATTAAAAACGAGGCTCTTCTTCATTCTTCTTGGTTTTAGGGCGGACTACATCCCAAAATGGTGTAATGTAGAATTTATTATGTTTCCAACATTTGTAAGTTGTTTTGATGTTTGTAGCTGAAATGGTTATAGAGCAGTAGCATTTAAATTGTCTACCACTGTGTTCTTATGGCTGGCGTTGAACCCATTAACCCGTTACATTGGTGGGAATTGGCCTATATGGATAAGGCTAAATTAAAATGTTTCTTACAGAAGAAATATTAAAATGCATGAACGTGGTAGCAATTAAAAGGGAACAGTTTGGAGATTATGGGGAAATTATTCGACCAAAAGGTGAGGACACAACAGTTCACCCGACAAGCCTGAATCCAAACGTTACACTGTTGATTTTATGTGSATTTTACATTTAAAGTARATTTCACCACATTTGTTGATAACAAAATTGGAAAATCCTCTGAAAATATACAGTAACATGAAAATAATATTTCTGGAAAATCAAATCAAATGTTATTGTCACATGCACCAAATACAACAGGTGTAGAAATGACCATGACATGCTTACTTACAAGACCTTAAACAACAGTGCAGTTTTAAGAAAAATAAGAGTTAAGAAAATATTTACTAAATAACAATAGCAGAGAGAACAGTCTAAATAGCAGAGAGAACAGTCTAACTAGCAGAAGAACTGTGTAAGTAGCAGAGAGAACAGTCTAAGTAGAAAGGAGAGAACAGTCTAAATAAAGAGAAAGTCTAAGTAGCAGACGAGAAAAGTCTAGTAGCAGAGAGAACAGTCTAAGTAGCAGAGAGAAAGTCTAATAGCAGAGAGAACAGTCTAATAGCGAGAGAACAGTCTAAGTAGCAGAGAGAACGTCTAAGTAGCAGAGAGAAGCTAAATAGCAGAGAGAACAGTCTAATAGCAGAGAGAACAGTCTAAGTAGCAGAGAGAAAGTCTAGTAGCAGAGAGAACAGTCTAAGTAGCAGGAGAGAACAGTCTAATAGCAGAGAGAACAGTCTATAGCAGAGAGAACAGTCTAAATAGCAGAGAGAACTGTGTAAGTAGCAGAGAGAAAGTCTAAGTAAGCAGAGAGAACAGTCTAAATAGCAGAGAGAAGTGTAAGTAGCAGAGAGAACATCTAAGTGCAGAGAGAACAGTCTAAGTAGCAGAGAGAACAGTCTAAATAGCAGAGAGAACAGTCTAAGTAGCAGAGAGAACAGTCTAAGTAGCAGAGAGAACAGTCTATGACTAGGGAGTCTTTGGCAATTTTTAGGGCCCTCCTGTAGATTTGTTTTAAGATTAATTGTATACTGTTCAACTTTCATAAGGTCTGGATGCCTTATGTGGAATACTGTACGACAAAAGGAGTCTGTATTGAAAATATGCCCACGTTAGGGGAGATACCTATTTAGGCAATCCCTAGCTGCTGGGCTGCTCAGTCCTGGCTCAGAGGGTCTGCTGTACTGTTGTCACTCTGGCCTTGGCCTAACACACCTGAAACCAATAATGAATGTTTCACTGAGATCCTACAGCTGAGTGGGGTGTGTTGACGGCTGAGTTCGCTACCAGAGAAGATCCGAGGGGAAAGGCCGTTTCACCGGCCGAGGGAGAGTCAGCTAATCCAATATTGATATAGTAGGTAGATTCCAAATGTGGCATTGGTAGCCTACGTCACAGAGATCATGCAGCCCCCACGTGTGGGGAATCTGATTGGTTGTTTACATCACGTCTTGTGATTGGTGGATTATAGCTCACCACTGCCCACACTGTCTGCATGGCTAGTGGCTAAAGCCCGTGGACCAATTTGACTCAATTTATCAACTGTTGAGTTAGAATAATGGAATAGAATACACWATGTGTAATTTTAGAAATMTAGTTATGCATCAGTCACTCAATATGCCCATGTGAGCTAAAAATGTATTAGATTTGTAAATTAGTCTAACGGCCAGCTACAGTATCTAAACTTGTAGTATGTCGAATTAGATCCCACTGATAATCAGTTATCACATTAAAAGCTGCAAACATTTGCCTCCATCCTATGGCAAAAAGTGTAGAATTTTAATTTATTTTATTTAACCTTTATTTAACTAGGCACGTCAGTTCAGAACAAATTCTTATTTACAATGACGGCCTACCCCGGCCTAACTCGGACAACGCTTGGCCAATTGTGCGCCGCCCTATGGGACTCCCAAATCACAGCCGGTTGTGATACAGCCTGGAATCAAACCAGGGTCTGTAGTGATGCCTCTAGCACTGAGATGCAGTCCTTTAGACTGCTGCACCACTCGGGAGCCCTTTAAAAAACTGCAACATTTTCTCTCTACCCCATGGCAACGTTTGGAGGGTTTCCGTAAATATGGAGACAACTGGAAAAGGATGGATGAGATTGACCTGCGTGCCTACATAGGGCTGCTAATTTTAGTGGGTGTGTATAGGTCCCGAGGCGAGGCTACATGTAGTCTCTGGGATGCAGAGAGTGGAKGGGTGATTTTCTGTGCCACGATGCCACTGAAAGTCTTTCACACTTTCTCAAGAACGCTACGATTTGATAACCGTGAGACAAGACCTGAAAGACGTGTGAGAGACAAACTGGCGGCCATAAGGTCTGGGAGAAGTGGGTGGAGCGTCTGCCATTACCTCTACAACCCTGGGCCTGAAGTAACAGTGGATGAGCAACTGGTTCCACTCAGAGGTACATTTTTATTTTCATATCTGTAATGTAAGTGATTTTCACCGTAAGTGATTTTTCTTCACCTCCTATGAACTCAGCCAGCAGCTCCTGAAGAGGAAGATCACCATGGTTGGCACAGTTAGAAAGAACAGCCTGAGCTCCCCCCTGCACTCCTCYCAACAAGGGGGATGAGAAGCCTTCTCATCAAAGTTAGCCTTCACCCCCACCACCTTTCTAGTTTCTTACCTCCCAAAGAGGAACAAGAATGTGGTCCTCCTGAGCACACTGCACAAAACGGCTCAGATCAGTGATCGTGATGACAGGGAGCCAGTCATCATCCTGGACGACAACCACAACAAAGGAGGCGTGGACAACCTGGACAAGGGGATTGGAACTTACAGCTGCAGGAGGATGACTGCCCGCTGGCCCCTGGTCATCTTCCATAACATCATTGATGTGTTCTCATACAATGCCTTCGTGATATGGAACAAGACCAACCCTACCTGGATGCCTGATAAGCGGAACAAGAGGAGGGTGTTCCTGGAGCAGCTGGGAAAGGCACTTGTTAACCCACACATTCAAAGAAGAGAGCGCCATCCCCGCACAGCAGCCTCTGCAGTGCTTGTGAAAGCTGTTCAGGGGGCTGAATCTTGTCCTGATCCACCTGAGGCTGCAGCTGGGGCAGGCAAGAGGAGGAGATGCCAATTCTGCCCCCCTATGAAGGACTGTAAAACAAATACTATGTGCTGCACATGTGAGAAATACATCTGCAAAGTCCATGCACACACACTTGCATACTGTCCTACATGTGCTAATTAGAGTTGATTGATTTATGTTCTTCACGATTTTGTTTTGTATCTATTATCTTATTTTGTTCTTATTTATTGTTGTTGTTTATGCACCTTGTGGGTGTGGTAAAAAAAAATGGAAGAAGACTAGTATTTTTGTAGTTGAATTGCACATTGTACAGTATATAAGAATATATCAATATGTTGCCAAAAAAGTTAAAGAATTACTGTTTCCCTTCAATAAAATGCATTCAAAACTACTTTCTGCACATTTCTGCTACTTTCTATACAAGTGCTATCTCTTGCTAAAAAATTATGTTTACACCTATGCAGTACCTTTAGCAATAATAATAATAAACCTCTACTTTAGTAAATAAAACAATTATGACAGGTGTGTTGTAATAAAAACGAGTGGTGTCCACTGATTAAATGTGCAGTCATTCTGCATTGTGCAGAGGGAAAACCCAGATATTCTTAAAGTTTGTGATGAATGAAAGGTCGTTTCTTCATTGAAAAATAGATTTGGACTTTAAAATTAAATTAAGCTGCTTTATTTTAGGGGTTTAGTGAATGCGGGTKATTTTTTACCGTTAGGAAAATGGAAGWATACAGAATGTTAAGACTACACAAGGGTTAAAACAATTCCATACAGCATAGTAGAACCCCACCCCAGGCTTAGACTCTGATGGGTTAATGGTTGTGATAGTAGAAAACTTAGGATTGATCAACAACATTGTAGTTACTCCACAATACTAACCTGAATGACAGAGTGAAAAAAAGGAATCCTGTACAGAATACAAATATTCCAAAACATGTGTTGTGTTTGCAACAAGGCACTTTAAAAGATGAACCATCAAACAGGCAAAGCATCAATAAAGYACTAAGATTGAATCGTACTACACCGGCTCCAACGCTTGTCGGATGTGGCAGGGCTTGCAAACTATAGACTACAAAGGGAAGCACAGCCGCGAGCTGCCCAGTGACAGGAGCCTACCAGACGAGCTAAATTACCTCTATGCTCGCTTTGAGGCAAGTAACACTGAAGCATGCATGAGAGCACCAGCTGTTCCAGATGACTGTGTGAATATGCTCTCCGTAGCCGATGTGAGTAAGACCTTTAAACAGGTCAACATTCACAAAGCCGCAGGGCCAGACGGATTACCAGGACGTGTACTCCGAGCATGCGCTGACCAACTGGCAAGTGTCTTCACTGATATTTTCAACCTCTCCCTGTCTGAGTCTGTAATACCAACATGTTTCAAGCAGACCACCATAGTCCCTGTGCCCAAGAACACTAAGGTAACCTGCCTAAATGACTACTGACCCGTAGCACTCATGTCTGTAGCCATGAAGTGCWGTATAAGGCTGGTCATGAATCATATCAACACCATTATCCCTGAAACCCTAGACCCACTCCAATTTSCATACCGCCCCAACAGATCCACAGATGATGCAATCTCTATTGCACTCCACACTGCCCTTTCTCACCTGGACAAAAGGAACACCTATMTGAGAATGTTATTCATTGACTACAGCTCAGCGTTCAACACCATAGTGCTCTCAAAGCTCATCACTAAGCTAAGGATCCTGGGACTAAACACCTCCCTCTGCAACTGGATCCTGGACTTCCTAACGGGCCGCCCCCAGGTGGTAAGGGTAGGTAACAACACATCCGCCACACTGATCCTCAACATGGGGGCCTCTCAGGGGGTGCGTGCTCAGTCCCCTCTTGTACTCCCTGTTCACTCATGAATGCACAACCAAGCACAACTCCAACACCATCATTAAGTTTGCCGATGACACAACAGTGGCCGGCCTGATCACCAACAACAATGTGACAGCCTATAGGGAGGAGGTCAGAGACCTGGCCGTGTGGTGCCAGGACAACAACCMCTCCCTCAACGTGATCAAGACAAAGGAGAWGATTGTGGACTACAGGAAAAGGAGGGCCGAGCACACCCCCATTCTCATCGACGGGGCTGCAGTGGAGCAGTTGTGTCCACATCACCAACAAACTATCATGGTCCAAACACACTAAGGCAGTTGTGAAGAGGGTACGACAATGCCTATTCSCACTCAGGAGACTGAAAATATTTGGCATGGGTRCTCAGAACCTCAAAAGGTTCTACCATCAAGAGCATCCTGACTGGTTGCATCACTGCCTGGTATGGCAACTGCTCAGCCTCCGACCGCAAGGCACTACAGAGGGTAGTGTAGATCACTGGGGCCAAGCTTCCTGCCGTCCAGGACCTCAATACCAGGCAGTGTCAGAGGAAGGCCCTGAAAATTGGCAAAAGCCTCCGGCCACCCTAGTCATAGACTGTTCTCTCTGCTACCGCACGGRAAGCGGTACCGGAGCGCCAACAGCTTCTACCCTCGAGCCATAAGACTCCTGAACAGCTAATCAAAGGGCTARCCAGACCCCTCTTCTARGCTGCTGCTACTCTATGTTTATTATCTATGCTGTRGCCACTTTAACTCTACCTACATGTACATATTACCTCAATGACCTCGACTAACCGGTACCCCCGCACATTGACTCTGTACTGGTACCCCCTGTATATAGCCTCGCTATTGCTATTTTACTGCTGCTGTTTAATTATTTGTTACTTTTATTTTAAAAAATGWKCTCATCTATTTTTTACTTAACACGTTTTCTTTCTTAACTTCTTAAAGCATTGTTGGTTAAAATCTCTTACGTACCCAAATCTAACTGGCTGTAGCTCAGAACCTGAAGCACGGATATGCATATTCCTGATACCATTTGAAAGGAAATACTTTGACGTTTCTGGAAATATAAAATGAATGTAGGAGAATGTAACACATTAGATCTGGTAAAAGATAATACAAAGAAAAAAACATGCTTTTTTTTTTGTATTTTTTTTTTACCATCAGCTTTGAAATGCAAGAGAAAGGCCATAATGAATTATTTCAGCCAAGGCACAATTTAGATTGTAGCCACTAGATGGCAGCAGTGTATGTGCAAAGTTGTAGACTGATGCAATGAATATCTGTTAAAATGTTTGTATAAAGTTTGCCTAATTAGTTTATTAATACATTTTCAAGTTCATAACTGTGCACTCTCCTCAAATAATAGCATGGTATTCTTTCACTGTAATAGCTACTGTAAATTYMACAGTGCAGTTAGATTAACAAGAATTCAAGCTTTCTGCCAATTTCAGATATGTCTATGTCCTGGGAAATTATCTTGTTACTTACAACCTCATGCTAATCACATTAGCCTATGTTAGCTCAACCGTCCCGCGGGGAACCCACTAATCCTGGTTTTAAGGGCTTGTAAGTAAGCATTTGAATGTAACCTGTTGTATTCGGCGCATGTGACAAATACAATTGTATTTAATTTTATTTATTGAGGGTGTAGCGAAATGCTTGTGTTTCTAGCTCCAATAGTGCAGTAATATACTCCCCAGTTTACAATTGGCTCATTCATCCCCCTCCTCTCCCCTGTAACTATTCCCCAGGTCGTTGCTGCAAATGAGAACGTGTTCTCAGTCAACTTACCTGGTAAAATAATGGATAAATAAAATKAAAAWAWKAAAAAAWKWAWCAATTCACAACAATACACACAAACTAAAAGTAACAAGAACGGAATTAAGGAATATATAAATATTAGGATGAGCAATGACGGAGTGCCATAGACTAAAATACAGTAGAATAGAATACAGTATATACAGTATGTAAACATTATTAGAGTGACTAATGTTCCATTATTAAAGTGGCCAGTGATTTCAAGTCTATGTATATGGAGCGGAAGCCTCTAAGGTGCAGGGTTACCTAGTGGATTTGGGCTGCCCACTTATCTTCCAAATGCTTGGCTAGGATGAGTCCCCTGCTCCCCCAGACGCTTGTGTTCCAACAGCTGCAGCTGAAGGGATGGTGTGGGCTTCCCAGTTTTATTCATGTTCTCTCTTATGGCCTTTACTTTTCTTGTCCTTGACTGCATCTTCTTACAATCGGGTGTTGTCTTGACATTTGAAAGTCTAAAAATAAAGCTGTCTAAAAAGAAACAGGTATTTGATTGGTCCGTTTAATGGCCATATCAGGTCATTATCCGTTGGTGCACAGCTCAAAATGGCAAATAGACAATAAAGAAATGCTAAATTACTTTAGATATATTGCTGTGCAAGTTGGATGCAATTTTCTCAGATGGGCTGTTCGTTTTTTTTTCTTCTTCAGTGGGCCTGTTTAACTTGGGTTTCTTGCACAAAATGTATTATTATCTGGCCTATATTAGGGGCCTAAAGAAATAAAATGGGCCGGTGTGGGGGCCTTGAGGAAAACTACGGGCCGATGTGTTTGAAATGCCATGGCCGATTTCTGGTCCCAGTCCGCCCCTTGACACACCCGTTTCTGAACATGGCCATATTGGGCTTGTACATCCTTTGTTGCTATGGTAACTCTGACTGTATGGGATCAAATGGGAGATTCAAGAACAGCTCAGCAGATGTGGTTTGATACCGTCTCTATGACAGAGGGTCATAAAGCAATCCCAAACAACTTTAAGGCTGCATGTATTTCTGACWTCCAGTTTCAGGAACATGGCCATTGGCCAAGGTAAAGGTCACTGACAGGGGGTAAAAAACAACCAGATCAGTTGTTTTGTGGATCCATGCCACAGCATGTGACATTTCAAATCCAGATTTAGATGTTTGCGACTTGCGGCATTTGAATGGATGAAATCATGTAAAAAAAATGCTGACATGAGCCAAGGCGTTGGGGTGTCCCAGGCAAACTCCTGTCTGTGGTGATAAAACGACTTTGCGAGCACAGACTAGGGCCTCGATTCAATCCGTATCACAGTTGTAACGCGGTTGACAAAACAAAATGGAATGATGATTGTGATTGAGCCGACATATGCAGCATTTACTGTWAATYCAGTCTCAGAGATTGRGGTAACATTGCCTTTAAATGTCAATCGCATTACAACACAGATCTTATGGGCTACGGATTGAATCGAGCACTAAATCGTACCCTTAAAATGTATAGGATCAAGAGTTACTGTTCAATRCTCCAAAGGCCCTGCCTGAATACATCAAATATATACTGTAGAACGCCAGTTGTATATTTAAGCACTAAGGACTCAGGGGGTGTGGTATATGGCCAATATACCACAGCTAAGGATGGTTCTTAAGCACGACGCAACACAGAGTGCCTGGATACAGACCATAGCCATGGTATAAGGACATTTAAAGTTATGTGATTGCCACATACATTTGTTGACTTTTATATTAATGTTATCTTCATTGATTCTTGAAGAATATAACTTATGAATGCCTCATGAGTTTGGTTCAACTGTCATACCCAATCAGAACCTGATCAGAACCCAATGAGAACCCAATGAGAACCCAATCAGAACCCAATGAGAACCCAATCAGAACCCAATGAGAACCCAATCAGAACCCAAAATCTATGTTTTTTTGTATTCCACTGTTTATAAACAATGTAATTGTAAACAAACACCTTATAGCTTCAAAACATCATTACAACTATTCATCTGATCTCATGGATGATCAGTCCTTAGCTCCCATAGCTCTATCTAAACATTTGAGATGGGTTACATTTCCACCAGCCCCATCCTTCAGCTCTTTACCAAATCAATGGCGGGGTCCCTACTTTACCTTTTTTTTTTTAACTGCAGATTTCTGCTTTAATAACAGTATATCAAGGACCTGCATCTCCTGTTCTGGACAGCCCATCCACGTGGTGTGTAGGGTTCTATTCAAAACCCCAAGCACAAACAAAGCAGGTTCAGCTAAATCAACAGATCATAATCTTTAATTTAGCCCTTAATTACTTAAAATTAGGTTCAGTATGTTAGTGCTGGATTGGAATAAATACAATTCAGTTCAATCGGGAAGTAAACTGTTCACAATGCTTTTGAATGAGAAATAATTTTAGTTACGTTCCTGAATTGACTTGAAATGAACCCGTCCCTGGTTTGCTGTTTAGATCACAATACATAAAATGACATGGACAGGGAGGACCTGGTCCTAGATCAACACTCCTACTCTGAGACGCTTGATACATACCGGCCCTGATCTCGATACAGTGCTCAGTACATTGTGAGAAGACCCATGGCTGTCAAGTCAGTTGATGAGGTCTTTTGTGGCCAAATACACAGTTGTCAAGTTGGGTATATCCTCTGACACTGAATGTCAACCCCACCATTAAAATAAGCCTGGTGTTGTCTATGTACGCTGATGATTCAGAATTATACACGTCAGCTACCACAGCGGGTGAAATCACTGTAACCCTAAACAACGAGTTGCAGTCTGTTTTTGGAATGGGTTGCCGGTAATAAACTTGTCCTGAACATATCTAATAGTAAAAGCATTCTATTTGGTACAAATAATTCCTTAAGTTCTAGACCTCAGCTGAATCTGGTAATGATTGATTGGCTGTTGAGTAAGTAGAGGGGACTAAACTGTTTGGTGTCACCTTAGACTGTAGACTCTGTTCCAACTAACAACTTGTCTGTCATATATATGGCTCCCGAGACATGCTTCAACCAACAACTTGTCTGTCATATATATGGCTCCCGAGACATGCTTCAACCAACAACTTGTCTGTCATATACAGTTGAAGTCGGAAGTTTACACACACCTTAGACAAATACATTTAAACTAAGTTTTAATCCTAGTAAAAATTCCCTGTCTTAGGTCAGTCAGGATCACAACTTTATTTTAAGAATGTGAAATGTCAGAATAATAGTAGAGAGAATGATTTATTTCAGCTTTTATTTATTTCATCATATTCCCAGTGGGTCAGAAGTTTACATACACTCAATTAGTATTTGGTAGCATTGCCTTTAAATTGTTTAACTTGGGTCAAACGTTTCGGGTAGCCTTCCACAAGCTTCCCACAATAAGTTGGGTGAATTTTGGCCCATTCCTCCTGACAGAGCTCGTGTAACTGAGTCAGGTTTGTAGACCTCCTTGCTCGCACACGCTTTTTCAGTTCCTCCCACAAATTGTCTATAGGATTGAGGTCAGGGCTTTGTGATGGCCACTCCAATTCCTTGACTTTGTTGTCCTTAAGCCATTTTGCCACAACTTTGGAAGTATGCTTGGGGTCATTGTCCATTTGGAAGACCCATTTGTGACCAAGCTTTAACTTCCTGACTGATGTCTTGAGATGTTGCTTCCATATATCCACATACTATTCCAACCACATAATTTCCCCTCCTCATGATGCCATCTATTTTGTGAAGTGCACCAGTCCCTCCTGCCGCAAAGCACCCCCACAACATGATGCTGCCACCCCCGTGTTTCACGGTTGGGATGGTGTTCTTCGGCCTGCAAGCCTCCCCCTTTTTCCTCCAAACATAACGATGGTCATTATGGCCAAACAGACCAGAGGACATTTGTCCAAAAAGTACGATCTTTGTCCCCATGTGCAATTGCAAACCGTAGTCTGGCTTTTTTATGGTGGTTTTGGAGCAGTGGCTTCTTCCTTGCTGAGCGTCCTTTCAGGTTATCTCGATATAGGACTCGTTTTACTGTGAATATCGATTTTAAACAGGTACTTTTGTTTCATCCAGCATCTTCACAAGGTCCTTTTCTGTTGTTCTGGGATTTATTTGCATTTTTTGCACCAAAGTACGTTCATCTCTAGGAGACAGAACACGTCTTATAATTTAAATAATCTGTCTGTAAACAATTGTTGGAAAAATGACTTGTGTCATGCACAAAGTAGATGTGCTAACCGACTTGCCAAAACTCTAGTTTGTTTTAACAAGAAATTTGTGGAGTGGTTGAAAAACAAGTTTTAATGACTCCAACCTAAGTGTATGTAAACTTCCCACTTCAACTGTATATGCACAGGTAAATAAGCTGAGTGTACAAAACATTAGGAAACTCGTTCCATGACACAGACTGACCAGGTGAATCCAGGTGAAAGCTATGATCTCTTATTGATGTCACTTAAATCCACTTCAATCAGTGTAGATGAAGGCGAGGGGACACGTTATTAAAGAAGGAATTTTTAAGCCTTGAGACAATTGAGACATGTATGTGTGCTATTCAGAAGATGAATGAGCAAGACAAAAGATTGAAATTGCCTTTGAATGGGGTATGGTAGTAGGTAGTAGGTGCCAGGCGCACCGGTTTGAGTGTGTCAAGAACTGCAACGCTGTAGGGTTTTTTCAAGGTCAACAGTTTTCCATGTGCATCAAGAATGGTCCACCACCCAAAGGACATCCAGCCAACTTGACACAACTGTGGGAAGCATTGGAGTCATCGTGGGCCAACATCCCTGTGGAACACTTTCGACACCGTTTTGTCACACCCTGACCGTAGAGATCCTTTTTATGTCTCTATTTTGGTTGGTCAGTGCGTGACTTTGGGTGGGCATTCTATGTCTGGTGTTCTATGTTGTCTATTTCTTTGTGTTTGGCCATGTGTGATTCTCAATCAGAGGCAGCTGTCTATCGTTGTCTCTGATTGGGAATCATACTTAGGCAGCCTTTTTCCCCACCTGTGTTTGTGGGTAGTTATTTTCTGTTTAGTGTTTGTCGTCACCTTACAGACCTGTTCGTTTGTCGTGTTGTTGTTTTGGTTAGAGTGTTTATATTTATTAAAAATAACGTATTATGAATACTTACCACGCTGCACCTTGGTCCTCATCTCCTTCTCCAGACGACGTTGGTTACACATTTAGAGCCCTGACGAACTGAGGCTGTTCTGAGGGCAACAGGCAACTCAATGGTCCTAATGTTTTGTACACTCAGTGTAGCATAGAGAAGAAAAAACATATTTAGAACTGATGATTGATCTTATGATGCAATAATGAATTCAATTCATTGATTATTGAATGTTATTATGGACACATAATTTTATAGAACCAGAACATACACAGCCTCTGCTCAACAAACTCAAACTGGAGAATGAGTCGTTTGGGGAGCGGCAGTTCACGAACGATATTTGTGCTTATCATCCTGCGTTTCGCCTAAAGTTGTTCATGATCTAGTCCGGTTGTGGCCGCAACTAGATCTCGTTTCAAATGTATCAAGAAATAATTGTATTTGTGTGTCTTTTGACTGAACTAGTTGGGGAAAAATCGGAGAATCTCTCCTCCTGGCCGTCTGTGAGTAGTAACAGAATCTCTCCTCCTGGCCGTCTGTGAGTCAGTGACAGAACCTCTCCTCCTGGCCGTCTGTGAGTCAGTGACAAAATCTCTCCTCCTGGCCGTCTGTGAGTCAGTGACAGAACCTCTCCTCCTCCTGGCCGTCTGAGTCAGAGACAGAACCTCTCCTCCTGGCCGTCTGTGAGTAGTAAAGAGAATCCCCTCCTGGCCGTCTGAGTCAGAGAAGAACCTCTCCTCCTGGCCGTCTGTGAGTCAGTAACAGAACTCTCCTCCTGGCCGTCTGAGTCAGAGACAGAACCTCTCCTCTGGCCGTCTGTGAGTAGTAACAGAATCTCTCCTCCTGGCCGTCTGTGAGTAGTAACAGAACCTCTCCTCCTGGCCGTCTGTTAGTAGTAACAGAATCTCTCCTCCTGGCCGTCTGTGAGTCAGTGCATAATCTCTCTCATGGCCGTCTGAGTCAGAGAAAGAACCTCTCCTCCTGGCCGTCTGTGAGTAGTAACAGAACCTCTCCTCCTGGCCGTCTGAGTCAGAGACAGAATCTCTCCTCCTGGCCGTCTGAGTCAGTAACAGAACCTCTCCTCCTGGCCGTCTGAGTCAGAGACAGAATCTCTCCTCCTGGCCGTCTGTGAGTAGTAACAGAATCTCTCCTCCTGGCCGTCTGAGTCAGAAAGAATAATCTCTCCTCCTGGCCGTCTGTGAGTAGTAACAGAATCTCTCCTCCTGGCAGTCTGAGTAAGAGAAATAACCTCTCCTCCTGGCCGTCTGAATCAGAGACAGAACCTCTCCTCCTGGCCGTCTGAATCAGAGACAGAACCTCTCCTCCTGGCCGTCTGTGAGTCAGAGACAGAACCTCTCCTCCTGGCTGTCTGTGAGTAGTAACATAATCTCTCCTCCTGGCCGTCTGAGTCAGAGACAGACTCTCCTCCTGCCGTCTGTGAATCAGAGACAGAATTCTCCTCCTGGCTGTCTGTGAGTCAGTGACAGAACCTCTCCTCCTGGCTGTCTGTGAGTCAGAGACAGAATCTCTCCTCCTGGCTGTCTGTGAGTCAGTAACAGAACCTCTCCTCCTGGCCGTCTGTGAGTCAGTGACAGAACCTGTCAGTGTGTAGTAGAGAATCACTGCAGTAGTCAACATGCTGCCAGGGCTTCCCCTGGTACTTTACATTCTTGGTCTACCAGTGTGTGTGCCCGTCTGTGTGAGAGAGAATGTGCCTGCGTCGTACACTCTTTAGGGAACAGGTTGACCAGTGCAATCTAGTATCAGCATAATTGGTTTGTCACACCCTGGCCTTAGTATTCTTTGTTTTCTTTATTATTTTAGTTAGGTCAGGGTGTGACATGGGGAATGTATGTGTTTTTGTAGTGTCTAGGGTGGTTGTATGGTTTAGGGGGTTAAATAGAGTAGATGGGTTTGTGTTTAGTATAGGTGTCTAGCTGTGTCTATGGTTGCCTGAATGGTTCTCAATCAGAGACAGATGTCATTAATTGTCTCTGATTGGGAGCCATATTTAAGGCAGCCATAGGCACTAGGTTAATGTGGGTAATTGTCTATGTCTATGTTCTATGTTGCATGTGTGCACTTAGTTCGGTTTAGCTTCACGATCGTTTGTTTTGTTCATTTTGTAAGTGTTTGTTTTTTCCTTCATTAAAATAAAATGTATTTTTCACGCGCTGCGCCTTGGTCCTCTCTCTCTTATCAAGACGATCGTGACATGGTTTGTGAAATTACAGTAAATGTTACTCTTAATGCTCCCATAAAATATATTTATCAACTTGCCTTCCACTGTCCTCATTATGATAATAGATTTATTATAGGATTTATCAAAATTAGACACGGTGGAATTGTGCTGGCAGCGTTCACTTGAACCATACTCCTATAATGATAACATTAGTCTATACCAGTTTACGACCAAGATAAAATCATTTCATGTATTCAGTAATGTTACACTTATCTACATACCAGGGGCTTCAAGTTGCAATGAGCCCAGGACTGTAGATCTTTGTCAGCAGGTATTAAATCAAAATCGTCTGATCTCAGATCTCCACTATGTCTACCATGCCGCATGCAGTCAGGTCCAAAATGAAAACTAATCCAGGTAGCTATTTTAGCAGTCTTATAGCTTGGAAGCTTTTCATGGACCTATTGGTTCCAGACTTGGTACATCGGTACCGCTTCCTGTGCGGTAGCAGAGAGAACAGTCTATGAATTGGGTGACTGGAGTCTTTGACAATTTTTAGGGCCTTCCTCTGACACCGCCTGGTATTGACACCGCCTGGTATTGAGGTTTGCTTTGAGCTCAGCACCAGTGATGTACTGAGCTGTTCGCACTACCCTCTGTAGCGCCTTACGGTCGGATGCCAAGCAGTTGCCATATCAAGCGGTGACGCAGCCAGCGGTGATGCTCTCAATGGTGCATCTGTAGAACTTTCTGAGGATCTGAGGACCCATGTTTAATGTTCTGAGGGGGAAGAGGCATTGTCTTGTCGGTGTGACGGGAAGAAACAATACAATAACCTCAAAATCCACAAAGAAATGGTTCATTAATGTCCGGACTTGTGGTTTGAATTCAAAATCAAAATCAAATCAAAAGGTATTGTTCAAATACACATATTTAGCAGATGTTATTGCAGGAGTAGCGAAATGCTTGTGTTCCTAGCCCCAGCAGTGCAGTAGTATCTAACAATTCACAACAATACACACAAATCTAAAAATAAAGAAATGGAATTAAGAAAAATATACACTACCATTCAAAAGTTTGGGGTCACTTAGAAATGTCCTTGTTTTTGAAAGAAAAGCACATTTTTTGTTCATTAAAATAACATCAAATTGTTCAGAAATACAGTGTAGACATTGTTAATGTTGTAAATTAATTTTGTAGCTGGAAACGGCAGATTTGTTATGGAATATCTACATAGGCGTAGAAAGGCTCATTATCAGCAACCATCACTCCTGTGTTCCAATGCCATGTTGTGTTAGCTAATCCAAGTTTATCATTTTAAAAGGATAATTGATCATTATGCAATTATGTTAGCACAGCTGAAAACTGTTGTCCTGATATAAAGAAGCAATAAAACTGGCCTTTAGACTGAGTATCTGAGTATCTGGAGCATCAGCATTTGTGGGTTCGATGACAGGCTCAAAATGGCCAGAAACAAAGCCCTTTCTTCTGAAACTAGTCAGTGTATTCTTGTTCTGAGAAATGAAGACTATTCCATGCAAGAAATTGCCAAGAAACTGAAGATCTCGTACAATGCTGTGTACTACTCCCTCCATAGAACAGCGCAAACTGGCCCTAACCAGAATAGAAAGAGGAGTGGGAGGCCCCGGTGCACAACTGAGCAAGAGGACAAGTACATTCTAGTTTGAGAAACAGACGCCTCACAAGTCATCAGGCCAGCGTCCCGGAGTCGCCTCTTCCCTGTTGACGTTGAGACTGGTGTTTTGCAGGTGTGTGCAAAGTTGTCATCAAGGCAAAGGCTGGTTACTTTGAAGAATCTCCAAAATAAAAAATAAATATATTTTGATTTGATTAATAGGTTTTTGGTTACTACATAATTCCATTTGTGTTATTTCATAGTTTTGATGTCTTCACTATTATTCTACAAGGTAGAAAATAGTAAAATTWAAGAAAAACCCTGAATGACTGGGTGTGTCTAAACTTTTGACTGGTACTGGTATATACACAGTTTTGGAACCACTGCTCTAGGAGACTGTGATGTCACTCTTTCCTAAGGCTGGTCTGGACCAGTCTCCTGCTGCCCAAGATGTATGTACACTCAACAGCTGCAGGACAACCCTAACCCTTGAGGGAAGGGGATGGGATTACCGCTTTCATCAGTGCTCTCTTTTGTTATGAACTTGTCCTGTCTTTAAAAGGATCTGTGTTGTCATTACATGTGAACAGCTAAATATATAAATATATAGCCGTCCAAAAAAGAAGCGCGTATTTGACATCTAGTCTGTATATGACCATATCCCACTGGTGCACAGCTCAAACGGCATTAGATTGGTTTTATACTCATCACTGTGACAGCGGGCGGGGGGGGGGGGGGGGGGGGGGTAAAATGAAAGCAGTGCCAAACTATTGTGCTGTGGTGGTTACATTTACTCCTGACACCCAGTTTGTGAATATGGCCATATTGAAGACAAGGTCATTGATAGGGCTGGTAAATAATCCTGTTTTGCTCTACAAACACGGTTTGTTTCCCCAAAGGTTTAACAGAGCTGTTCGATTGGGTGGTTATGGGGATGTAAATCTACACAATAACTTACATTTCGATTCATTTTCTTTATACTTTTAAACAATATTTTTTAATTAGACATGTCATCCTTTCATAGACTTGCTGTAAAAGTAAAGCTCCGACAACCTAGCCTGTGGAACACAGAGGAATCCGGTGTAGGACGGCACCATTTTTTTCAACCCTATCCTCACTTTGGCTGACATTGGCTACTGTAATAGATTTACCACTGAGATATGTGGCCTGCATGGAAAATAAGTTCTGAGCCCTGAGCCCTGAGCCCTTTGCTCTGGCCACTCCAAGTCTTTCAAAAGGATACCAGGAGTGTTATGTGGATCCCTGCCACTGCATGTGACATTATACATCCCAATTTAGACCTTTACCGGGGGGACATTGTAATGGATTAAATCACGTTGCAAAACCCGCTGTTGTATGGCTGAGAACTCACAGGCAACTCATGCCTGTCACAATAACACTACTTTGTGAGATACAACAAAAGTGTCTTTAAAGACTCTTAAAGAGTCACTCCACCTATTTATTTGTACTTTTCCTGTAGAAAAACAATATCTCAGGTAAAAATACAGTAATGTACACACGCTTAAGGGTAAAAATAAATTTAAAAAATGTGAGTATATTACTGTTTTTTTTAGACAACTGCAAACTTCAAGGAGTTGGTCTGATTTAAACATGTATATTGTGATGGGTGATTTACATTTGTGAATTAGAAATGTTTATTTTCTTCTTCCCAACTCCCCCTGAGAAACCCTTGTCAGCTCAGGGATTAGAACTAGCAAACGTTCTATTATTAGTCAAACACTATAAGCTACTTGCCACTCTGTGGTATACTTGATGTCATTGTGATGATACCATCAGCGTTTTGCAACGGTCCTGGACAGCTGGCTGTTAACAATAGCATCAGGGTTTGCCACTCTGTGATATCATTGATGTCCTTATGATGTTACCATCAGGGTTCTGCAACGGTTCTGGACGGCAGCGAGGTGTACAGCCTTTTGTTCCACAGCAGCTCTGTCACAGCTGATTCAGCGAATCAACTCCTCATAGTCCTGATTCAAACCAATCAGGTGTGTCAGCTCTATCACAGCTGATTCAGCGAATCAACTCCTCATAGTCTTGATTCAAACCAATCAGGTGTGTCATCTCTATCACAGCTGATTCAGCGAATCAACTCCTCATAGTCTTGATTCGAACCAATCAGGTGTGTCAGTGAAAAAAACCTGCGCTCACTGCCAGCAGCTCTCCAGGCCCGGGCTTGGTCCACTGCATTCATCTACAGCACACCTTTTACATTGATCTAAGATCTGTTTTGTAATTTCCCCCGTAATGYTTAAGTTGAGGACTTGCTAAACTGATTCTAAGGAAAACTTATACCCAACTGTGGATCTAAGAGAAAAATGTCCTGCGGATACAATGACAAATGTCAAATATCATGTAAGATATCTACAGACATGTTCCATTAAAATACCTTTAYTGTCATGAACTCCATTTTAATAATCTGCATGGTACGAAGACTCTCTCTARCCACAAACGTGTCTAGAAAATATGTTGTGGCAGRTGTTTGGAAGAGTTGGCCGATACTCAATCACTTCAAAAGCTTTAAACAATACGCCTTGACTGCAGAGATGAGAATAGCATAGCCTAAGAAATTAAAAGATTGTTTGCCTTGCCTACTCAACATGTGTCTCCTGCAGCGCCCCCTATGATGTTTCCAACAGTGACTTTATTAATACATGACATTGTCACATTGTTGCTAATAAGTTGGGAGAACGTTGTGACATCTTCATTTTGCTAGTAGGGGGATGGAATGAGACGCTGGATCTGAACAGAATGCCACATTAATTAATCTGAACCAATTGGAAATAAATAACTTTTACACAACAATTGATTGCAGATGTTTCACAGAAAATATACCATAGATATTAAAAGCTGTAAAATTATTGACTTGAAAAAAGTGTTGATTTGATACCAGGAACCAATGTCTTTTAACAAATTCAAATCACATTAGTACATCAAATCTTAAAGATACATCTCAAATGTAATATCCAATTTGGAGAAACAAATGAATTGTTTCAGGATTAGTGGTTKTTTTGGTAACACTTTATTTGAAGGGGATATACATGGGGCGGCAGGTAGCCTACTGGTCAGAGCGTTGGGCCAGTAACCGAAAGGTTGCAAGATTGAATCCCCGAGCTGACAAGGTACAAATCTGTCGTTCGGCCGCTGAACAAGGCAGTTAACCCACTGTTCCTAGGCCGTCATTGAAAATAAGAATTTGTTCTTAATTAACTGACTTGCCTAGTTAAATAAAAGGTCAAATAAAAAATGCAAAACCTTTTTGTGAAACCATTCATAAGACCTTTAAGCAAGTGTTGTAGTACCACTTATGACAACATTCAAAACACATGTATAGCTGGAATCTCTACCTTGCTTGCCCATCTTTTTTTGAGAAATTACACTCAAAACTTTTATAAAGTATTTATATAAATACTAGTATAAATAGCCTTTTGATAAGGCCTTGCAAGAAGACTTAACTAATGATTAATACACAGTTTACAGGTGCCTTGTCACGGCCGTCGAAAGAAGTGGACGGCCGTCGGAAGAAGTGTCGCCAACAAAACAAGAAAACAAATTAACGACCGTGAAGCTTCCGAGGGCTATAGTGCCACTAACAAAGATACCTACTCACAATCACAGGTGGGAAAAAGGGCTYCCTAAGTATGATTCCCAATCAGAGACAARGATAGAKAGCTGTCCCTGATTGAGAACCATACCCGGCCAAAACATAGAAACACAAATCATAGAAARAKAYYACATAGAATGCCCACCCKAAWRKKKKCCRMYKCKAAKCKAAAWAYYYKKWWAAAAAGGCTCTCTAAGGTCAGGGCYTGACATGCCTTAATTTAACATCTTATGAATAATCTTATAAATCATTATTAAATACATTAAAATTGGTTTATAAATGTGTGAATAACTAGCTTACTAACATGTGTGAGTAATGATTAATAAATGATGAATAAACAATTGAATAATACATGATACATTCTTTATTACAAATGTTGGTATTAAGTGCTACCCCTATTCATTTCATATCAGTTTTATTGAAGCCAGCTCAGCTGCTAAGTGATTTACTTCAGAGTCTCATAAAAGTTTGAGGCAGCTATATTATACCTCTCTCAGCCATATGAGTGGATAAGAGTCATGAAATAGTGTACCAGTGTTATGGGCCATAGGAATTCTAACTCTAACCTTAAGTCGTAAGAATCCTACTGGACTGTTTTAAGCGCCTGCGGTATCTTCATCTCATTCATAACGTAGATGAATAACTACACATTGGAGTTTACAGTGTTATAAACTATATAAAAGCCTAAATGGGCCTGTTCTAGATTTCAAATATTTATTTAATATGGTTTCACCAGGGTCATAAATCAAACTAAGCAAAAGCGTGAGGTAACGGCCAACTCCGTCAGAAGCATGAGGTGAGGAGAGGTTCAAAAAAWATATATATATAGTTGTTGATAAGGATTAATTAATTACTGATATTCAACTAAATAAGGTCAGATTATATTTMATATAAAGAATTATGACTGTGGTTGTGGGGGCAACATGGACTCACTKCATTACAGTATTTGAGGGGCATTTGAAAGTAATATTGGAATCAATRTGATGAATAAAACTTTTGACATTGGCATAATTATTAGTTATGACATGTCTCATTTACGTAAATTCTGTGAAATTTAATATTATATTAAAGACAAGTATATGTATTCTAACATTTATGTATTCAGATTGGTTGGATGAATTTACATGTCAATAAGGTGTTATGCCATTGGCCAAACTTGCAGATAGCGGGAGATCACATTTTTCTCAGTCTGAGATTTACATGGAAGCAGTAGGTCAAGTTCTAAACTAAAGCATTGTGTTATATTTATGTAAATTACAGTGTGTACAAGTTTAGTATGTACAGCAGCTCAAGGTCAGCCACAAGGCTCTACTCTAGTAGCAAGTTAGATGGACATGTCAGTTGTAGACATTCCTGCAGTAGGCAACCTGATCCTCCTTAAGGTCTCAGAATAGTCTAGAACAATCACTGGTAAAAGAATAAGGAGTGTGGTGCTCCTCGAAGTGGGTGGGACTAGAGAGACACAGACACACGGAGGTCTCWCATCCAATCCATTTCCTTTACCAGAGTGGTCCATAATTAACTTTTGCTTGGTTGGCACTTCCAACCAGATATAAGGAGGCTGAGGCCCCAGCATTCATAAGTCAGATAGATACCTTCTTCCTCTGTGGTAAGACTCTCTCCACTTCCTTAGTGTGTACATACAGTCTCATATTTTCACTTTTGCATCTAAGGCAGTAGCTAACGGCATTGCTTGAATTCTGCATTTTGTTCTTTACATGTCTTTTGTAAGATTTTACAATATGCAATCAAGTGGCATTGATTTAAATTGTTTTAGTTTAAATGTGTTTTACTTAAATTGTAAAGTATAACTTTCATTCACAGTCAAATGTGTTTTTTCTGCACTCTTTTTGTAAATTGAGGGGGTGGTCTAGAATGTAACTGGGTTTTCAGGGCTATTTATTAGAATCCTTGAGAGAATGTAAAGTGAATTGAAACTAGGAAAGTGAAAGTGTATGGTTGCACCTGTAGTTGAATTGGACATGGCTGTAATGATGGAGTTGACTGATGCCGTACAAAATGTTTCTTACCCTTCGCGGGCTAAATTACAAGGTTTCAGACTTGTGCGTATTCACAACACCCTAATGTTTCACAGGGTCCTCCAAGACGTACAAATACATCTGTAGGAGGGGAAAAAAGAAGGTGAGACATGGTTTGTCTTCACATAAAAAGTGATGAAAATATTCTGTGTGAGATACAGTACCGCTCACTCTCTTGACTGTGGAGGAAGCACCACAGAGTCAATCATGTTTCTTGTTTCATCTCTTTCCTAGTGAACCGTCAACATGAGTACGGACGCGGAGATGCAGATCTARGGCAAYGCTGCCTTGTACCTTCGTAAACCCGAGAGGGAGAGGATTGAGGCACAAGCCGCACCCTTTGATTCAAAGAACGCCTGCTATGTGACAGATGTCAAGGAGCTGTACCTTAAGGGTTTGATCACTGGCAGGACAGAGGGGAAGTGTACTGTCAAGGTCAAAAATCCTGACGGCACTACAATGGTAAGTCTTGTCTGAAAAGTATTGAAGTAAAAATATTATCAAAAACATTCCAAAAGCCAATATGAAAATAGTAACAAAAATAGATTAAGAAGCATTTCTTTGTTCTTTTTTAAGCAGAATATAACCCTCAAACAAAACACTTGTATTGCGGCTATTTAAAATTGGCATGAAATTATTGATAATGACAAGTCAAGAATCACATGTATTTGTCAGTGYGTGATAACAAAGTAGTTTGATTAAATGTGGGTATTTTAATCAGCAAAAAGCATTGAGTCATGTCCAGTTTGATCCGTGTGTAATCTAGATTTCTGACTGTTTCAGGATAAAGAGTTCAAAGAAGCAGACATCTACCAGATGAACCCCCCGAAGTACGACAAGATTGAGGACATGGCCATGATGACCTACCTGAATGAAGCCTCTGTGTTGTATAACCTCAAAGAGCGTTATGCAGCATGGATGATCTATGTAAGAAACCTGCATAAACGTACACACTGTAAATTAACCTAATAAATACACACAAACAGTACTACACATAAATGAACAGTAGAAACCAAAACATACCAATACAGTAGACCCACATTAGTATACCATAGTACACCCACATCCTCACATAAATATAGGTAAAAGTCAATCTGACTTTGCTAATCGCCCAATTGAATCCCTTTCATCCAGACCTACTCTGGGCTCTTCTGTGCCACGGTGAACCCCTACAAGTGGCTCCCCGTGTACGACGAAGAGGTTGTCAACGCCTACAGAGGGAAGAAGAGGATGGAGGCTCCACCCCATATCTTCTCCGTCTCTGACAACGCCTTCCAGTTCATGATGATTGGTACGAGCTCTCATGGAGATATGGATGGATGGATAGATGGATGGATGGATGGATGGATGGATGGATGGATGGATGGATGGAATCTACTGTCTTCTAGTCTAAATTAGAACAGTCTGCAGGGAAACTCTCATTTCACTATCCTTGAATGGAAAATATTCCAAAATGAAATTCATGATGATGCTTATGAATACAATGATGTACTCCTAATGTTGATTGATTATAATAAGCTACATGTTTTTTGGTTCCAGATAAGGAGAACCAGTCCGTCCTGATTACGTAAGTTGTTTTCTATCATTTCACTTGAGAAAGTGTTTCTATTCTGACATATTGGGTGACTTGGGTGTTATAAAACACATGACATTATGAATGGATAATGCTCTCTGTAGTAATGACTTGGGTGTTATAAAATACAGGACATTATGAGTGGATAATGCTCACTTGGGTGTGATGAAAATATTCTGAACAAAAATATAAATGCAACATGTAAAGTGTTGGTCTAATATTAAGAATGGGGCCAAATTGGACCAAATTAAGAAGCTGATTAAACAATATTATCATTACACAGGTGCACCTTGCGCTGGGGACAATAAAAATGTGCAATTTTTTCACACACCAGTTTTGTCACATTGCCACAGATGTTTTGAGGGAACCTGCAATTGGCATTTTGACTGCAGGAATGTCCATCAGAGCTGTTGCCAGATAATTTAATGTTCATTTRTCTACCATAAGTCTCCAATATCGTTTGTAGAGAATTTGGCAGTATGTCCAATCGGTTTCACAAGCGCAGACCACGTGTAACCACGCCAGCCCAGAACCGCCACATCCGGCTTCTTCACTAGCAGGATCTTCTGAGACCAGCTGAGGAAACTAAGGAGTATTTCTGTCTGTTAAAAAGTCCTTTTGTGGGGAAAAACTAATTTTGATTGGCTTGGCCTGGCTCCCCAGTGGGTGGGCCTATGCCCTCCAAGGCCCACCCATGGCTGCGCCCCTGCCCAGTCATGTGAAATCCATAGATTAGGGTCTAATTCATCTATTTAAATTGACTGATTTCTTACATGAACTGTAACTCAGTAAAATCATTGAAAATTGTTCCATGGTGCGTTTATATTTTTGTTCAGTATACATTACATTATGAACGGATTAGGTTGTGCGTTATAATGAGCCAATGAGTGGAAATATTTAGTTAATAATTGACTTTTGTTAGAAAACAGGTGAACAGTGTATTTGTCAATGCAAATTAGCAAAAAACAATCTGACACTCAAACATGTGACTAAACCCATCTTTCTCTGTCATATAAACCAGCGGAGAATCCGGTGCAGGAAAGACTGTCAACACCAAGCGTGTCATCCAGTACTTTGCCACCATTGCAGTGTCTGGTGTCAAGAAGGAAGTAGACCCCACCAAAATGCAGGTTGGTTGTGCTTTTATAACATATTTCAGTTTGGTGTGCTGTGTAAACTTAGTTTTTCAAGTGGTGAATACTGTTTTAAGAAAAGTGTTTGCTAGTTTCTGAGCAACTTGTGTTTGTCTCAATCAGGGGTCTCTTGAGGATCAGATCATTGCAGCTAACCCTCTGCTGGAGTCTTACGGTAATGCCAAGACAGTGAGGAACGACAACTCGTCGCGCTTRGTAAGTATGAAGYYRWTACTGTGGAAGTMACCTTATATTGGGTGGGAAAATGTCAGTAGTTCACGATAGTTGTATCATCAGCTTTCCAACA
>NW_019942875.1:163680-166188 GCF_002910315.2 Salvelinus sp. IW2-2015 | reverse complement strand
TGCCTCTAAGCGCCCTGTGGAACTGTGTAAAACTCTTGTTGTGCTGTCATATACTAGTGTGTTGGCCAAGAGCAATCATGTGGAACAGAGAAGCCAGTTAATTCTATCCATCCCATTTGTTCTGGACTGAACACAGAACGGTAGTGTACTGTAACTGAGTAAACTACCGTTCAGTTCTTCACTGTTGTACTTCCTCTTTAATACCAGGATGCAATTACAATCCTGGGCTTCTCTAACGATGAGAAAATGGCCATCTACAAGCTGACAGGAGCTGTAATGCACCATGGCAACTTGAAATTCAAGCAGAAGCAGCGTGAGGAGCAGGCCGAGCCAGACGGCACAGAGGGTGAGTCCACTCATAGATATAAGATATGGAAAGCATTAGTCCCTTTCCCAGTCCCCAACGCAGAAATACAACACGTAAGAAGTTAATTCCATGGGAATTGTGTTGAGATTTTCATAAGACAGACAGTGCCACATGAAAGTCAGGCAGGAGATACAAACTAAAAAAAAAACAGAAAATATTTTTAATAATATACGTGGGTTAAAATCAAAAGAGTTGACCAAACAATATTGTCAGTGTGACATCAGAAACAAGAAATCTGTTGTTTGTTTTCTCTCCAGTGGCTGATAAAATCGAGCAACTGCTTCTCGTGTCATTGTCACCAGGTGCTACCCAGGTGGTCACTGGTGTGTGTAATTGTCATGTAGCAACTGGAATTATTCAGGCTTCTACAAACCTTCGGCATGCACGCGAACTTAGCGCAATATTCGCTCCAGCGGTGAGTGTAGCTACTAGTGTGTGGATATGTTTGTCTACACAGCCAGGCACAGTTTCAACAGTTCAGTGTATGAATCTTCCAGTTCAGGGTGAGCTATTGAATGTCTATATTCAGTCCTCCAAAGGTGCATTGTATATCATAAATATGATTTCTGAGAACATGGTTTGTAATCCTTTTCCAGAGAATTACAAAAGCTGATGACCAATTTGGAGAGCACTCATCCTCACTTTGTACGCTGCCTGATCCCAACGAGTCAAAGACTCCAGGTACAAGAATATTGACTTGAATATGAACATTATCAATACAGTATGGAGTACCTTAACATGCCCAATCCTTAATCTGTTAATAAGTATTATAAGAGATTGGTTTGTTTTCCAGGTCTGATGGAGAACTTCCTGGTTATCCACCAGCTCAGTGTAATGGTGTTCTGGAGGCATCAGGATCTGCAGAAAGGGCTCCCCAGCAGAATCATCTATGCTGACTTCAAGCAGAGTACACTCACGTAAACACAAAATCACAGCACACACAACACAACCACACACACACACAACACAACACACACAAACTACAACACACAACACAAACCCACAGAAAGATCTGCTCCAAGGTTTTCCCAGCATCAGAATAGGCTTAGCTTTTATGTAATATAGACAACCTATTACAACTTGACATATGTTAAAACTGTCTCCTCATTCAGGTACAAAGTACTGAATGCCAGTGTCATCCCCGAGGGCCGTTCATGGACAACAAGAAGGCTTCTGAGAAGCTGCTTGGGTCCATTGATATAAATCACGACGATTACAAGTTTGGACACCCAAGGTCAGCAAATAACCCAGCAAAGCTGACATCCAACACAACTTCAATGATAATTTTAAACTCCTAGAGCTCGTTTGACGCCCGGCGGTCAATGTATATATAATAAAATTAAAACAATAATTATATTAGTAGATTATCAAACTGTCCAGTTGGTTAACCTTTGTTTCTTTCTTCAAAAGATGGAAAACATTGTACCATTATTTTCTCCAAATTCATACAGTTAGAAACTCAACTCATTACATGTGCATTGAGGTTAGAGTGGTATGGCTTCAGTTATCTGTATCTGTGTACATTATTCATCTACAACTCTGCAAGAACTTAAACTTTTAAACAAGCTATCCTATGGTTTGTTTGTTAGCATTGCATTGTTTATGTTCAAATGAATCTAGAGGTGTTGTTCCCTGCTGTTTGATCCAACCCTTTCTATCTGTCACCATCTGACTGTGGTTCTAATGGCCATGTTTACCTGTGTCTCAGGTGTTCTTCAAAGCCGGTCTGCTGGGTGTCTTGGAGGAGATGAAGAGATGAAGCTGGCCGTTCTGATCGGCATGGTCCAGGCTCTCAGCCGTGGATACCTCATGAGAAAAGAGTTCACCAAGATGATGGAGAGGAGGTGAGGATGAGTAGACATCTTGACAAAGCTTTCTGTGGACCTGCTGTATGTAATGCATTTGATCACATAATGTATATGCTGTGAGTTGATCAGAATGAGAAGTAGGTCTTATATGTTTCACTAGCGCTGCAGTTTGGGATTGGCAAAGCTGTTCAGTTGTCATTTATATTGGTGATATTTACCCATTCATTATTTTGTATTTTTGGGGGAGTGGGGGCTTTAATCGCTTTAATATTGCGGATAGATTTGTGCTTTCCATCAGTGTAATTGTTCTACATCATTTCCAATCCCCCATAT
>NW_019942875.1:135910-162237 GCF_002910315.2 Salvelinus sp. IW2-2015 | reverse complement strand
ATAATATATAAATATATATTTTTAAATATATATATATATATTTAGCTTCTTTTTTCTTTTCCCCTAACCCTAGCATCCCTCCTCTCATTGGAGTTCTGTTAGCCATATATTTTTCAACTGTGGTGTGAAGTTTCACATAGTCCTGAACCTTTCTCTTCTCATAGTTTCTACAGATTGTAAATTAGAGATGATAAGAGTATTATTATATTATTGATCGATTGACTATGACTTTTTTAAATCTCCCAGCAGTGCTATTTGCAGAGTTAGCGCCAAGTAAATGTTGCATATTTTCAGCCACTCCTGAGCCTGCGACCAAAAACAATGCTCTAATGCTTTAATATTTAATAATTTCAGCCCTCTGAATTCATATTTATTATATAAATAAGCTCGTTTAATTTTGTCTGGCTTGTCTTTCCAAATACAACAGAATTTTTTTTGCTCATATAATTTTAAAAACAAGTTGTTGGCAGGGCCAAACACAAATAGGTAAGTTGGGATATGACTAAAGAGTTAAWCAGGGTGATTTTTCCACAAAAAAAGAGGTGTTGTCCTTTCCATAGTAGCAAAATAGTATCTAATTTCTATTCAAATGAGTTGTCGTGAGACAATTTATTTCTTGCATGATATAAATACCTAGTATGTCCACTTCAACGTCTGACCTTTTTATTGGTAAARGACACGTTAATGTGTAGATCCAATACCCAGAGAGGTTAGAAAAATGATGTATCCTCATCCAAATTGTTATATTAAAAGAAAACACGAATRATCAGCAACAATGACACCTTTTTAGCCCTGGATTTCTGTTCCATCTGATTTTAATAGCTAATATTTTCATGGCCATAATAAATATGCCGATTATGGACAACCTTGTTTTCCTCCTCTTGACAATTTAATACTTTCTGAGAAGTGAAGCTCATGAAGCTGGTTGAGAGCATATACTGMAGTAGCGGTTTGAGAAAGCATTCCAAATTGGGCAAGAATGGGGAGATTTGATTAAATAATGTCTAGTCCTAGCTGATGGAGCTCGGATACACCCCTATACCCCAAAACACACACACACACACACAGGTCCCCTGCTGTGACCATTTAACCAAGCACCTCGATGCAGTCAGACTATTCGATTATTTTGTAATAATAATTGTAATAATATGCCCCTTCTCTGATTGTCCGAGTGTGATCCCTTCCCCATGGGTTACTGCTGCTAATGTTGCCAGCACTGCCACTACCTAGGTGGGGTTCTCCACKGGAAWTCCCACCGGCTAGGTACGAGGTCGTCAAGGTTCTCATTAGCAGCTTWAAAAAATTCCTTGTATATTATGCTCACCATTCGGGGGCTTTGGCTTTGTTGGACCAACACTGCCAGGCAGGCTCAGACTCCTGATGGGGCAGTGCTGCTTTTGTCTGTCTTTTGTCTGTCTTTCTGTCTCKGCTATGGGTAYGTTACTTGCASTAGGCCTATAAAACAGATAAAGACTTCTCCTTAGTGTGTGGGTCGCTCAGCTGGGTGTCTAGGATATAGGGTTGGGGACTGTTTAGTCGTGATAGGACAATAAATAAATAAATAAATAAAAGGATTTACTCATTCATTCTTAAATGATATAAAATGTCTCATGAGCTAAGCTGTAAGTCCTTGTATCCCTGAATGTAGCTTCAAAGGTCCAATGCAACCGTTTTTGTCTCAATATCAATTAATTTATGGGTAACAATTAAGGACCTTACGAAGATTTTAATTGAAAACAAACAAAAATAGCTTCTTAGCAAAGAAGAATTTATCTTTGACTGTCTGGGAGTGGTCTTAGTGGGGAYMTGAAAATTGAAAACTATCTGTTATTGGCAGAGGGGCTTGGAAAGCTCTTTCTTATTGGTCTATAAACTAGTTTACATCCCACCAATTTCAGGCAATCTTTTCAAACAAAGCTTACACTTGAAAGGGCATTATCATAATCTTCACAATTTCACAGTATTATTCCAAACTCATAGTGTGGAAATATATATAAAACACAGGACAATCATGTTTTTGACTGCACTGGGCCTTGTCACTCACCATGCCACTCTATCCTTTCTGTCGACCAGAGATGCCATCTTCACCATRCAGTACAACATRCGTTCATTCATGAATGTGAAAACCTGGCCATGGATGAAGGTGTACTTCAAGATCAAGCCCCTGCTGAAGAGCGCTGAGACTGAGAAGGAGCTGGCCAACATGAAGGAGAACTTCGACAAGATGAAGACAGACCTGGCCAAGGCTCTGGCCAAGAAGAAGGAGTTGGAGGAGAAGATGGTGTCCATTCTGCAGGAGAAGAACGACCTGTCACTCCAAGTTGCATCTGTGAGTGAGAAATGATTTCATAAGAACATATTTTCATACACATGAATACACAAACGAGCATCATTTTTTTATTGCCCATGTTAAATTATATTTCATGAATGTTGATTTGCTCTGACCTCCATGACTAAATCAAGTCTATATTTTGATAAACAACATGAGTCCTAAATTTTTCTCCTGTTCTGAAATCAGGAATCAGAGAGTCTGAACGATTCTGAGGAAAGGTGTGAGGGGCTCATCAAGAGCAAGATCCAGCTGGAGGCCAAACTCAAAGAGACGACTGAGAGGCTGGAGGATGAGGAGAGATGAATGCTGCGTTTGCACTGCCAAGAAGAGGAAGCTGGAGGATGAGTGCTCTGAGCTGAAGAAGGACATTGATGACCTGGAGCTCACCCTGGCCAAAGTGGAGAAGGAGAAGCACGCCACTGAAAARAAGGTATTGTGTCTTACAATAGACAGTCTAACCCAAACCATAATCAACTCAAAACATAMCTCAACAGAAATGGAATTCCAGATGRATTGTGGGTGGTGGAAAAATGAAGACACAAAATAGTGGAATAGTGGTACTCCCATCATTCATTGTATGTTCAGCTCCTACTTGTTTATGACTTKCATTCAGTACACTGGCATGAWGTACACTGCCACCTAGTGTTGAATCTATAGAACAGTACTTGTTGACACATTTCTAATCTGATTTAAATGAATGCAATACATATGACACTAAATCTCCCCTTTATGTGAAGTGACAAAAGGCTAATTATGTGGTGGCCATTTTCAGGTTAAAAACCTGACAGAYGAGATGGCGTCTTTYGATGAGAGTGTTGCCAAGTTGACCAAGGAGAAGAAAGCCCTCCAAGAGGCCCACCAGCAGACACTGGACGACCTGCAGTCAGAGGAGGACAAAGTCAACACTCTGACCAAGGCCAAGACCAAGCTGGAACAGCAAGTGGACGACGTGAGTGGAGTTTGACATTTTGGCCATGATAGTATGTAAGATGTTATTYTCTTCWGTTGTTTAGATTTGAACAATACATGTCTATTTTWATGTTGTAGCTTGAGGGTTCTCTGGAGCAAGAGAAGAAGCTCCGTATGGACCTTGAYAGAGCKAAGAGAAAGCTGGAGGGAGATCTGAAACTGGCCCAGGAGTCCWTAATGGACCTGGAGAATGACAAGCAGCAGTCTGATGAGAAAATCAAGAAGTAAACACAAATAAATTACTACAGTTTTACCTGCAATATTGAGCAAAACAACGGTTGTTCTTGTTTAATTCTTGTAATTATGAATTAACATTTGCATGTGATTCGTACAATACTCTCTCTTCACACTATTGAACCCAAAACGTCTTAGAAAATCGACGTYTTTGTGTTTCTTAGGAAGGAGTTTGAGACATCCCAGCTCCTCAGTAAGATTGAGGATGAGCAGTCTCTGGGAGCTCAGCTGCAGAAGAAGATCAAGGAACTCCAGGTACAGTACAGGACCTCAGCTCCAGTGCAGGAAAGCACATACCTGAAACATTTCCCCAAAAAATATTCTGGTAGCACACATTTCTCCTGGTGGCTTGAAGGTTGCAAGATGGTGCTTCTTACCGTTGTAGTTTTGGTTCCCGGATGGGACACTATCTATTTAATATATTTGTGTAACTGGCTTTGTATGAACACATTTAAAAATATTTGAATTTAACATTTATGAAAAATATACAAATTCTTATTAATTTGTTTATTATTTATTTGGTTCAGTTGTTTCAAAAATGTATACTATTATTGTTTTATGTATTGTAGTATTCATCAACCGTGCTCCTGCCCACTGTTCTAGGCACGTATTGAGGAGCTGGAGGAGGAAATTGAAGCTGAGCGTGCTGCCAGGGCCAAGGTTGAGAAGCAGAGGGCCGATCTCTCCAGGGAACTTGAGGAGATCAGCGAGAGGCTGGAGGAGGCCGGAGGTGCCACTTCTGTTCAGATTGAGATGAACAAGAAGCGRGAGGCTGAGTTCCAGAAGCTGCGTCGTGATCTTGAAGAGTCCACCTTGCAGCATGAGTCCACAGCCGCCGCTCTGCGCAAYAAYCAGGCCGACAGTGTGGCTGAGCTCGGGGAGCAGATCGACAACCTGCAGCGCGTCAAGCAGAAGCTGGAGAAGGAGAAGAGTGAGTACAAGATGGAGATTGATGACCTCTCCAGCAACATGGAGGCCATCGCCAAGTCTAAGGTGAGTAGTGATGTTTTGATCAAGCAGTGTTGAGGAGGGTCAACAACATTACCATTCAAGTGAACTGAAGTTGACAGGAGTCTCATATATAAAGTACTGATGGAACATGTTTCACTAACAGGGCAATCTGGAGAAGATGTGCCGTACTCTTGAGGACCAGCTGAGTGAGCTCAAGACTAAGAATGAGGAGAATGTTCGCCAGATCAACGACATCGGTGGACAGAGGGCCAGACTCCTGACAGAAAATGGTACCATCATCAACAATGAACAACAATCCAATTATTTCTTCAATAAAACACATATATTGGAGGCTGTATTCACATAGTATAGTCCACAGTTTCACACCTAACATTGCCCTATGATACCTTAAAATCAATTTTCAATCTTAGAGAACAGAGACCCAATTAACAAGATGTCCCTCTGTCCCTGCAGGTGAGTTTGGCCGCCAGCTGGAYGAGAAGGAAGCCCTGGTGTCTCAGCTGACCAGAGGCAAACAGGCCTTCACCCAGCAGGTGGAGGAGCTGAAGAGGCAGATTGAGGAGGAGGTCAAGGTAAGGGACTCAAAACGGACTCCAGAGTTTAGATCTTCATATAGACAGTGACTACGCCATCCTCTGAGACTTTTACTGTAATTTGTTTAACTATCTCTCTTATCTCTCTTTGTCTTTCACTTTTTTCTCTCACAGGCTAAAAATGCACTGGCCCACAGTGTCCAGTCTGCCCGCCATGACTGTGACCTCCTGAGGGAGCAGTTTGAGGAGGAGCAGGAGGCCAAGGCTGAGCTGCAACGCGGCATGTCCAAGGCAAACAGTGAGGTGGCTCAGTGGAGGACTAAGTATGAAACTGATGCTATCCAGCGCACAGAGGAGCTGGAGGAGGCCAAGTGAGTTGCACGGAACAGCAAAAACTCAAATATAGGGTGTGGATAGTGAATGGTAGGGGGCTCTAAGAAGTAATTATTTTGCTATGTATTTTAACATTTGTACACACTCTGTTGTCCAAAAGGAAGAAGCTGGCCCAGCGTCTGCAGGACGCTGAGGAGACCATTGAGGCGACCAACTCCAAGTGCGCCTCCCTGGAGAAGACCAAGCAGAGGCTGCAGGGAGAGGTGGAGGACCTCATGATTGACGTTGAGCGAGCCAACGCAATGGCCGCCAACCTCGACAAGAAGCAGAGGAACTTTGACAAGGTGAAAATGAATTATCCTCAACCTAGAGTGATATTTTCTGTCTGCTACATGATCTATTGTAGCATAATTGTAGCATTTTTCTGATTCCAAACTCTTCATCAAGACCTAATAAAAATCCCATTGATTCCCCAGGTTCTGGCAGAGTGGAAGCAGAAGTATGAGGAGGGTCAGGCTGAGCTGGAAGGAGCTCAGAAGGAGGTTCGCTCTATGAGCACTGAACTCTTCAAGATGAAGAACTCCTACGAGGAGACTCTGGATCATCTGGAGACTCTGAAGAGAGAGAACAAGAACCTGCAACGTGAGCATTTGACAGCAGTTTTTTTGAGCTCATGTTTAACTAGTGTAATTACCATTTCAATTTTTTTCAACTTATAATTGGTATCCCTTTGAACAACCCAAAGAAGTGGGGGCATTTAGATRTGCCAGACCTGAGAATTTGACAGCATTTCTTTTGGGCTCATGTTTGACTAGTGTTTTGAAAATGGAGGGAATCATCAAGACCATTTTAAAACAGTATTATACTTACTTTATTATTTGGACTTGAACAATCCAAAGATTTATGCCAACTACTTGAATTATTTTTTTCATTAGCAAGATTAGCAAACTTCGACATAACATGTCAGCAACAAATGCTGACTCTACACATCCATGTATATCTGACCAAATTATGAAAGACAAGCACTGTAATTTTCAATTCCGTAAAGTTKGTGTGGAAGAGGTGATGGTTTTTTGTTCTCTATCAACAATTACAAGCCACCGGGGTCTGACAAATTGGATGGAGAATTATCGAGGATAATAGAGGACAATATTGCCACTCCTATTTGCCACATATTCAATTTAAGCATACTAGAAAGTGTGTGCCCTCAGGCTTGGAGGGAAGCAAAAGTCATTCCGCTACCTAAGAATAGTAAAGCCCCCTTAACTGGCTCAAATAGTCGACCAATCAGCCTGTTACCAACCCTTAGTAAACTTTTTGAAAAAATTGTGACAATGCTATTTTATTGTAAACAAATTGACAACAAACTTTCAGCATGCTTATAGAGAAGGACATTCACCAAGCACAGCACTTACACAAATTACTGATGATTGGCTGAGAGAAATTGATGATGAAAAGATTGTGAGGGCTGTTTTATTAGACTTCAGTGCAGCTTTTGACATTATCGATCATTGTCTGCTGCTGGCAAGACTTGTGTTATGGCTTTATACCCCCTGCTATATTGTGGATAAAGAGGTACCTGTCTAACAGAACACATAGGCTGTTCTTTAATGGAAGCCTCTCCAACATAATCCAGGTAGAATTAGGAATTCCCCAAGGCAGCTGTCCAGGCCCATTACTTTTTTCAATCTTTACTAACGACATGCCACTGGCTTTGAGTAAAGCTACTGTATCTATGTTTGCGGAAACTCAAACTATACACGTCAGCTACTACAGTAACTGCTGGCCCTTGGATGCACACAGAGAGCTAATATTAATCATATGCATGCCAATCTCTCCTGGCTCAAAGTGGAGGAGAGATTGACTTCATCACTGCTTGTATTTATGAGAGGTATTGACATGAATACACCTAGCTGTCTGTTTGAACCACTGACACACAGCTCGGACACCCATGCATACCCCACAAGACATGCCACAAGAGGTCTCTTCACAGTCCCCAAGTCCAGAACAGACTATGGAAGGCACACAGTACTAAATAGAGCCATGACTACATGGAACTCTATTCCACATCAAGTAACCGATGCAGCAGTAAAATTAGATTTAAAAAATAGACWAAAAAAACACCTTATGGAACAGCAGGGACCGTGAAGCAACACAAAAATAGGCACAGACACACACACACGAGAGCATATGCACTATACACACATGTACACATGGATGTTGTACTGTAGATATGTGGTAGTGGTGGAGTAGGGGCCAGAGGGTACACAGTCTGTGAATGTATTGTTAGGTTTTTAAAACTGTGTAAACTGCATTCATTTTGCTGAAGACGTGGCAGTTAGATTAGCAAGATCATATGATAATTCTGATTAATTAATTAATTATTATGATTCAATGTCAACTTTGTTGCATTGGCAATACCCACTGAAAATCTCCCAAGTCTAAACTGCTCCTGTGTTTGTGTGTGCAGAGGAGATTGGTGACCTGACTGAGCAGATCGGAGAGTCTGGCAAGAGCATCCATGAGCTGGAGAAGGCCAAGAAGACCGTGGAGACAGAGAAGTCTGAGATCCAGACCGCTCTGGAGGAGGCTGAGGTACAAACTACAGCTGTTCGATGGGAAAAGCAGTGTTAATGTGATCATTTGGATCTCCATGAGCTTTTGCAGAAGCATCAGCTACTCTTCCTGGGGTCCACACAAAACACAAAACACAACAAGTAACAAAACACTGATAGACAAGGACAGTCACACAAATGTAAAATACGATATACAAACAATACAACTAAAGTGGTACACTAGGCAACTCCAGCTACAGTSCCACGATCCCTGTATTGGTGTTTATTGTCGTCATATATATTTAATTCCTTGTGTTATACACATCCAAATGTATTGAACACAATTTGCCTGACTGCCTCTCTTTGTCCAGGGAACACTGGAGCACGAGGAATCCAAGATTCTGKGWGTGCAGCTGGAGCTGAACCAGATCAAGGGTGAGGTGGACAGGAAGCTGGCTGAGAAGGACGAGGAAATGGAGCAGATCAAGAGGAACAGCCAGAGGATGGTGGACTCCATGCAGAGCACCCTGGACTCTGAGATCAGGAGCAGGAATGATGCCCTGAGGGTGAAGAAGAAGATGGAGGGAGACCTGAACGAGATGGAGGTCCAGCTGAGCCACTCCAACAGGCAGGCCGCTGAGGCCCAAAAACAGCTGAGGAACGTCCAGGGACAGCTCAAGGTAAAGGGACTGGGATATCAGGCAAAATAATAGGAAAGTTAGGCAGAGATTTGTTTGTGAATCTGTAGAAAATAATAGCACAGAGGAATTTGAATAGCGTTTACTAATATGCTGTAGACAGGTAAGGATATTGGGCAATTCTTACCAAGGAGCATTTATATCAATGACCCAATCACCTCTACTTCCACAAGTCCTAATGAACCCATGTCATTGTGAACCCCAGGATGCCCTATTGCACCTTGATGACGCTGTTCGCGTCGCAGATGATATGAAGGAGCAGGCAGCCATGGTGGAGCGCAGGAACGGTCTGATGGCGGCTGAAATCGAGGAGCTGAGAGTTGCTCTGGAGCAGACAGAGAGAGGCCGCAAAGTGGCTGAGACTGAGCTGGTAGACGCCAGCGAGCGTGTTGGACTGCTGCACTCCCAGGTATGGGTCAAAAGCCATTTCTAATGAAACTCAACCAGGCATACCATTTCTGCCTTGTGACCTGAAAGTTCTCTTGATAGTCAAAAAAATGGTTTTAACTCCTCCAGAACACCAGCCTTCTGAATACTAAGAAGAAGCTGGAGTCTGACCTGGTGCAGGTGCAGGGAGAGGTCGAAGACATCGTTCAGGAGGCCAGGAATGCAGAGGAGAAGGCCAAGAAGGCCATTACTGACGTGAGTCCTTATGATCTATTCATTTACATTCACTTCATTTGTATCCAAGGGCCAATGGTTGTGTAGCTGAGCTGGTTCACCACAACAAAGTCTTCAGAAGGACGTTATGATTGGTGCCAATTGGTGCATAATTTAAACAAACTACGATTCCAGGCGGCCATGATGGCTGAGGAGCTGAAGAAGGAGCAGGACACCAGCTCTCACCTGGAGAGGATGAAGAAGAACCTGGAGGTCACAGTCAAGGACCTGCAGCACCGCCTGGATGAGGCTGAGAACCTGGCCATGAAGGGAGGCAAGAAGCAGCTCCAGAAACTGGAGTCCAGGGTGAGTTAACAGCAGGGGGGATTAAGATGGATTGAAGGACTGATTGCTGGAAATGTATTTAATCATACAAATACACAGGAGCATTGTGTAATGACTTTCTCTCAATAACCCACCTAGATAATGAAAAGCTGTTGTTATCATTACAGATCCCTTCAATTACAATTGGTAAAGTAGATAGGTACAGACAACAATTGTGCCTCCTTGACTGAGTAGAATAATATATCTCTGTTGTACTAAGATTTGTTACGTCTGATTTCACCACCTCAAACAAATTCCTGTGTTAATGTCTTCCACAAAGGTGCGTGAGCTTGAGAATGAGGTGGAGGCTGAGCAGAGAAGAGGTGCAGACGCGATCAAAGCAGTCCGCAAGTATGAGCGCCGAGTCAAGGAGCTCACCTACCAGGTAACAGAGAAGTCAGAAAGTGCCTTCTTCCCAAACTTGACACTAACACGGACAGGTTTTCGTATAAAACTATTGGCCATTGATTCTTTGATCTTGTCCCACAGACCGAGGAGGATAAGAAGAACGTTGCCAGACTTCAGGACCTGGTAGATAAGCTGCAGATGAAAGTCAAGGCCTACAAGAGGCAGGCTGAGGAAGCGGTGAGTCACATACTTTGTCAAATACTTTGAAAGCATYCATTCAAAAACATATTATTTCCCTAGTAGACATTAAAAGTTGAAGTAAGTTTTACTACTGCGCATCAGTCAACAATGACTCAATTGATAGTGCAAGTTATTGCTGAAGAAATGATGCACATCACTGAGCGCCGCCTATCTCTATGTGTCACCAACTTAAAGGAATATTCATTGGCTGTACTGGGGGCTGGTCTAGTGTACTGGGGGCTGGTCTAGTGGTAGTACTGTACTGAAGGCTGGTCTAGTGGTAGTACTGTACTGGGGGCTGGTCTAGTGGTAGTACTGTACTGAAGGCTGGTCTAGTGGTGTCTACGTGGTAGTACTGGTACTGGGGTGGTCTAGTGGTAGTACTGTACTGAAGGCTGGTCCTACGTGGTAGTAACTGTACTGGGGGCTGGTTCTAGTGGTAGTACTGTACTGGGGGCTGGTCTAGTGGTAGTACTGTACTGGGGGCTGGTCTAGTGGTAGTACTGTATTGGGGACTGGTCTAGTGGTAGTACTGTATTGGGGACTGGTCTAGTGGTAGAACTGTACTGGGGGCTGGTCTAGTTGTAGTACTGTACTGGGGGCTGGTCTAGTGGTAGTGCGACCACCCCTGAATCACACACTGTGCCTCTCATAAGTATTCACCCCCTTTTGGATTTATTTTCACTTTTAGAYAGTGGGATTGAAATGAATTTAATTGTGATGTTTTTGTCATTCTTCTACACAAGATACTCCACAATGTCACCGTGACTAGAAAATTGGATACAAGTAGTATATCATACACATACAATAGTTGAGGAACAATGTGAAAGTAAATATGATTTGAAAGGTGATTAACCTGTAACCCAACTATTGAGAAAATGGCCCTTGAATGTTTTGGTACACCTACAGGAGAGCTCTTTGTCTACACCCATTCAGCATCGTTCACACCCTCTGAACCCCGCCCATCTCCTTAAGGAGTCACATGTGAGGCCATGTGCTAAACAGAGTGTATACAGTAGTGTAGTAAACAACCAAAGATTTCAAGACTAAAAGTGGTAAAAGTAGTAGCAGAAAGTAGTAGTAAAAACACACTTTAACTAGTCCTTGGTCTATATCCTAATCTGACTTTGGTGTTGGTCATGTTGTTCTTCACATTACCGTCTCTGGTAAACACACACTATATCAAATAAAATTAGAGTTTATTTGTCACATGCTCGGGATACAGAAGGTGTAAACGGTACAGTGAAATGGTTACTTGTATATTTGCAATATAGCAATATCAAAAATAGAAAGTGTCCAGATAAAATATATTTTATAATTAGTAGATGATGCTTACCRAGACGCACTTGTCTAAATTGATGGGTCATATGAAAGAAATGCTATAGCCACCCTCTAGATAAGTGGTTGGGTCACTATTGTCTTGACATGTACACGTGTTCATGAAATACAATAGATGGCCGTAATCACGCCGAGACACACATGGTTAATTTTGATGGGTCATGTAATCCTCTGGTGAAGTGGAGTCTTTTGTTTAGACACGTAGCTAGCTAGCTAGCTAGCTAAACAATGAACCATAATCCCAACCCATACTACTATCAATACAAACTGATTGTCATAGCTAGCCACCATGCATGACATGCTGTAGTATGAATCTGCAGGTAGCTAAAGATAACCAACTAGGTTCAGGACAGCAATGTTGTTGATAGCAGCAGTAACACTTTTGCAGTTCTCCATGGCTAATGTTATATCTTTCAAAAAATACCTCAAGAAWWWWWRWWTATTAATTTGCTACCTGAAGCTTCAAACTTTGAATGCTGATTTTACACTCTCCCTCTCTTTTCCTCACCCAGGAGGAACAAGCCAACAGCCACATGTCTAAGTTCAGGAAGGTTCAGCATGAGCTGGAGGAGGCTGAGGAGCGTGCTGACATCGCTGAGTCTCAAGTCAACAAGCTCAGAGCCAAGGCCCGCGACACTGGAAAGGTACGGAGCTGCTGCTAAACCTATACCTGACTCATGTTAAGATATGGCCACATCAACACCACCTATGATATAGTCTTCTCAGAGGTCAATACTGACCTTTTACACACGTTAAAATGTATTTAAGATCTCTAAGAAGCACATTTCAGGTAGGGCAATAATAGATGAATTCAAACTAAGACGGTTCTTCAATATTGAAAATCAAAGCTTAACACTGAGCATTTAATGCTTCATTCATTACATTATTTCTAACTGTACAGATATTCATATATTTAGCATGTTCATTATTAATACTCATCCATTATTTTCTTCTTACAGGGCAAAGAAGTTGCTGAATAAACAAGACCAAAGTCTTACATCATTTTCCCGTGTTGCATAAAATATGATTTTCATGGTGAAAATGAGCTTTYATTAAAAACATGTCGGCCTACATACACTTCCTTTGTGACTGTGGACTCATTACTCAGCTAACAGCTGTTTCATATCATACACATATTGTACTTTAATTTAAAGCGCAATCTGGGATTCCAACAATAACGATGTGGTCACGCCAACAAACTTAAGGTTTCACCTGTTTTTTGTAAACAGCCGAGGGATGAGGCTGGAGAAATGTAACCACTATCAAATTCAAATTTGGGATTGATTGGGATTCTGCCAAGTGGCAACAGCTAGTCTTCCAGGGGGTCTGACAGATAACAAAGACATTTTTTTGAGAAAGAAACTTTACAATTGACATACAGTACATTTAAAACGTTGACATGAACAAAATAACTAGGTGAGAAAGAGAMGCGTTGTTTAAAAATAAAAATAAACTTTAATTCCACTATAAATTGTAAAGCACCCTTTACTGGCTCTAACAGCCACCCAATCAGTTTGCTTCATYTTCTTAGTAAACTGATGGAGGATGTCGACATATATAACAAATGTGGATCTAAAAGAAAAATAAATAATAATAATCGAGAAATAATCAAAATTAGCATATTGATGACATTGTGGCCTTACACAGGCCTCCTTTAAAACAGTTTGTCCTAGGTTTTCTAGAGAAATCACTATAGTATAGTAATCTGAAATGCAGTGGAAAAGGGAAGCAACCGGGAGAATGATTTAAATGTATCAACTTTTAATAATCAAAAGTTGAATTAATGAATATTCATATATCAAATAACTTTACATAAATAGGAAATGAATCTCTGATTGAATTTTCACTAAATAAGAAAATATAATTGACCTTACACAAAATAACAAAACACAATTCAGTATTTCAATCTCAGCCATGAACACAATAACAACTTTCACGTAATGTTCCAGTCTTGTATAGCAAAGCATCAGCAAGAGACACCAGTATAAAAGGCTGCTAACATGACAGTATATAACTATAAAACTAGTTAGCTAACTAGCCAGCCAGCTGAAGTGAGCTAGTAAACTTCTTATGGCTGCAGGGGCAGTATTGAGTAGCTTGGATGAAAAGGTGCCCAGATTAAACTGCCTGCTCCTCAGTCCCAGTTGCTAATATATGCATATTTTTATTACTATTGGATAGAAAACACTATTGGATAGAAAGTCATGAAGCGCGTTCACTAAAAGCAGATGAAATGTCAAAAAAGTTCCGTAACAGTCAGTAGAAACATGTCAAACGATGTATTGAATCAATCTTTAGGATGTTTTTAACATAAATCTTCAATAATGTTCCAACCAGAGAATTCCATTGTCTTCAGAAGTGCGATGGAACAGAGCTCCCTCTCATGTGAACGCGCATGTTCAGAGCATGGTCAGCTCATGATAGACCTTACTCATTCCCGTCTCCTTCGGCCCCACTTCACATTAGAAGCATGAAACAAAGTTCTACAGACTGTTGACATCTAGTGGAAGCCGTAGGAAGTGCAAACTGACCCATATCCCACTGTGTATTCGATGGGCGATGAGTTGAAAACCTACAAACCTCAGATTTCCCACTACCTTGTAGGATTTTTTTCTCAGGTGTTTGCCTGCCATATGAGTTCTGTTATACTCACAGACATCATTCAAACAGTTTTAGAAACATCAGAGTGTTTTCTATCCAATAGTAATAATAATATGCATATATTAGCATCTGGGACAGAGTAGGAGGCAGTTCACTATGGGCATGCAATTCATCCAAAAGTGAAAATGCTGCCCCCTATATCAAAGAAGTTAACAGGATTGCAGCCATAAGAAGTTCAACAATGAACAAAGTGCCAACACTGCCTAACTTTAGGCTCTAACTAGAAAAGCAAACAGCTCTGGGAATAACACTCTCGGTAGCCGATGTGAGCAAGACCTTTAACTTCTTATTACTGCATTCCCGATATGATATGACAACAGCCAGTGAAAGTGCAGGGCGCCAAATTCAAACAACAGAAATCTCATAATTAAGATTCCTCAGACATACATGTGTCTTATACCATTTTAAAGGTAATCTTGTTGTTAATCCCACCAAAGTGTCCGATTTCAAATATGCTTTTCAGCGAAAGCACCACAAACGATTGAGCCAATCAGTTGTGTTGTGACAAGGTAGGGGTGGTATACAGAAGATAGCCCTATTTGGTAAAATACCAAGTCTATATTATGGCAAGGACATCTCAAATAAGAAAAGAGAAACGACAGTCCAACATTACTTTAAGACATTAAGGTCAGTCAATACGGAACATTTCAAGAATTTGAAAGTTTCTTCAAGTGCTGTCACAGAAACCATCAAGAGCTATGATGAAACTGGCTCTTATGAGGACTGCCAAAGGAAAGGAAGACCAAGAGTCCTATTATTTAAAAAAAATATAATAATAATTTTTTAAAGGATTTGTATTAGTCTTGACAGTACAGTGGCACATGTAGAGAGGGAGACAGATAGTCGGAGCACAGACAGAGTGTGGCCGACAGGTGTCTTCAACACCTGGTCCAGGATTAGATTTCTACTCTGGCACTAAGGAGTAGACTCGAGTTAGAGAATAGTTGTAAACTTGTTGTAATGTGCAACATCTGGTCAGGTCTCTCTGTGCTGTAGGAAAAAAAGTGAAAGGTGAAAGTCCATAAGAGTCTCATGGTGGAGGTGCAAGACTCCATTCTCAACAAGAACACCTTAAACCTCTACCAGATCTACATCGCCTATAAGGACAGGTATTTATTCATATTCATCCATTTACATTATATCTAATAGTTTTACACACAGTCCAACACATAGATTCCTTAGTTTGCTGTAACACAATGTAAACAACTTAATGTTGTCTTCAATTGCCCTCCATAATGATACTTATCACCTTCAAATTGTATCTTACTCATTAATGGAATCTATTGCAGCCAAGTTGAGATATCCAAGTTGAGATATCCATTGCTGTTTTGGATTGTATCTGAAGCTAGAGGTAAGAAGACACTATAATGGTGATTGCTGAAGGATTTCTCTTACAGGGTCATTTGAAGTGTTGTGGCCCTCTAGTGTCCAATTAAGAAATCACAGCYTATTCAAACCGTTTATGTTCTAAGAGAGGGAACAATGGGAAGTTTACTCAGAGATCTACTGATCTATCTCCCCATGCAGAGAGTCCTCGAGTATCATCTCCTACTACAGGTATGTTTACCACAGACAGTGTACAGATACACTCACAGCCAATGGGACTGGAACAAGATTATATTATAAACGACCACTAGGGGGAGACAACCACCACATATTTTCTCTCTTCCTTGGATGCTCACACTTCCGTCGTAGAGAGGAGTCAGAAGAGGAATGGGGAGAGATGGGGATGAAAGAAGGGAGAGAAGAGAAGAAGAGAGGATGGAGGAGAGTAGATGGTGGAGTAGAGAGGATTTGGTTGCACAGGTTTGGTTCTAGAGAAACAGCCTGCCAGTCCACACCTGTCCCTGGGTTAATCTCATCAAAGTTAGTTATTCATCATAGCGGTAGGATTGCCTTGGACTTCAATTGCTCTTTTGTTCAACTGTGAAATCACCTGCCATTATTTGTTGTTGTTGTTGTTGTTTCTTTGCCTTTTAAGCAACAAAAAGAAAGAAAGAAAGAAAGAGAAAGAAGAAAGCAGGAGAACAAAAGCTCAGATCTCAAAGGAACTGGACAGATTTGAGTCTTGGCAGGTGACTGACTCCAACGTGTTGAACGGCATGTTAAGTGTATTTTAGCTGGAAGAGCTGGAGACCTGCACACTGTGGGGAAAACAAATACATTCAAAACTAAGGCTTGAATACCTAAATAAAGATGTTTATTAGAACATCACGGTGCCCTAGGAAATCAAGAAATGAATTACTACAATTGTAAACCCCATGCTGTGTAAAGAAACAAAACCGTGGAATAAATTGCCTTGTTCTCTAGTCATCAACTAAGATGTGGTATCAAACTGTGTTCAAGCACTGTAATCCAATTGAAAATAACTTAAAGTAGAAATTACAATCAATTTAATGGGAGACTTTTTTCAAAAATGAAACGTTTCGGCTTCAGGCCATAAGTGTTAATAGTCTGCACACACACCTGACTTCTATTTTCAAAGATAATTGCAAGCAAGAAACTACATCAGAAAATCTATGAATCAGTATCTAGTACAATAGAATGGATGATCTAGATTATATACAAAATATACCAATACGGACAGAGAAAATATCATCAATTATGCATTTACATACACAATGTGAACATCTCAGCATAAATAACACAAGATTGTGATAGAGTACGGAGCTAGAGAGACCACTAGATGGGCGTATCGAACACCAGTAAGAGAAAATATACCAGTCCCAGAAAACGCTTTATTCATGCCTATTGGACAAGCCTAAAACACAAGGACCAATAAGAGAAAATATACCATTGTATAAATACTTTCTGAAAGCAATGTAACTCCAAATCAAATCAAATGTTATTAGTCACATGAGCCGAATACAACAMGTATGACCTTTGACCTTACAGTCAAATTCTTACTTACAAGCCCCTAACCAACAATGCAGTTAAAAAAATATAAATATGAATAAGAAATAAAAGTAACAATTAATTAAATAGCAGCAGTAAAATAACAATAGCGAAACTGTATTCAGGGGGTACAGGTACATAGTCAATGTGCGGGGGCACCGGTTAGTTGAGGTAATATGTACATGTAGGTGGAGTTATTAAAGTGACTATGCATAGATGATAACAACAGAGAGTAGCAGCAGCGTAAAAGACGGGGGGCAATAAAAATAGTCTGGGTAGCTATTTGACTAGATGTTCAGGAGTCTTATGGCTTGGGGGTAGAAGCTGTTTAGGAGCCTCTGGGACCTAGACTTGGCGCTCCGGTACCGCTTGCCATGTGGTAGCAGAGAGAACAGTCTATGACTAGGGTGGCTGGAGTCTTTGACAATTTCTATGGCCTTCCTCTGACACTGCCTGGTATAGAGGTCCTGAATGGCAGGAAGCTTGGCCCCAGTGATGTACTGGGCCCTTCGCACTACCCTCTGTAGTGCCTTGCGGTCGGAGGCCGAGCAGTTGCCATACCAGGCAGTGATGCAACCAGTCAACATGCTCTCGATGGTGCAGCTGTAGAACCTTTTGAGGATCTGAGGACCCATGCCGAATCTTTTCAGTCTCCTGAGGGAGAATAGGTTTTGTCATGCCCTCTTCATGACTGTCTTGATGTGCTTGAACCATGTTAGTTTGTTGGTGATGTGGACAACAAGGAACTTGAAGCTCTCAACCTGCTCCACTGCAGCCACGTCGATGAAAATGGGGGTGTGCTCGTTCCTCCTTTTCCTGTAGTCCACAATCATCTCCTTTGTCTTGATCATGTTGAGGGAGAGGTTGTTGTCCTGGTACCACACGGCCAGGTCTCTGACCTCCTCCCTATAGGCTGTCACGTCTTTGTCGGTGATCAGGCCTACCACTGTTGTGTCATCAGCAAACTTAATTATGGTGTTGGAGTCATGCATGGCCATGCAGTTATGAGTGAACAGGGAGCACAGGGGGGGACTGAGCACGCACCCCTGAGGGGCCCCTGTGTTGAGGATCAGCATGCCAGATGTGTTGTTATCTATCCTTACCACCTGGGGGCGACCCGTCAGGAAGTCCAGGATCCAGTTGCAGAGGGAGGTGTTAAGTCCCAGGTTCCTTAGCTTATTGTTGAGCTTTGAGGGCGCTATGGTGTTGAACGCTGTAGTCAATTAATAGCATTCTCACATTCTCTGGCATCCGACGAGCGTCTGAGCCAGTGTAGTACGATTCGATCTTAATCCTGTATTGACACTTTGCCTGTTTAATGGTTTGTCGCAGGGCATAGCGATATTTCTTATAAGCTTCTGGGTTAGAGTCCCGCTCCTTGAAAGTGGCATCTCTAGACTGTGCAGATGTTGCCTGTAATCCATGGCTTCAGGTTGGGGTATGTACTGTACGTACGGTCACTGTGGGGACGACGTCATCGATGCACTTATTGATGAAGCCAATGACTGATGCGGAGCGCTCCTCAATGCCATAGGAAGAATCCCGTAATATTTTTCAGTTTGTGCTAGCAAAACAGTCCTGTGGCTTAGCATCTACTTTATCTGACCACTGATGCTTCCTGCTTTAATTTTTGCTCTCAAGCAGGATTCAGGAGGATAGAGTTATGGTCAGATTTGCCAAATGGAGGGTGAGGGAGAGCTTTGTATGCATCTCTGTGTGTGGAGTAAAGGTGGTCTAGAATATCTCTCCCTCACCCTCCCTTGCACCCTTGCACATTTAACATGCTAATTGAAATTTTCGTAAAACAGATTTAAGTTTCCTTGCACTAAAATCCCTGGCCACTAGGAGCATCGTCTCTGGATGAGCYTGTTCCTGTTTGCTTATGGCGGTATACAGCTCGTTGAGTGCGGTCTTAGTGCCAGCATCGGTCTGTGGTGGTATGTAGACAGCTATGTAAAATACAGATGAAAACTCTCTAGGTAGATAGTGTGGTCTACAGCTTATCATGAGATACTCTACCTCAGGTGTGCAAAACCTTGAGACTTCCTTAGATATTGTGCACCAGCTGTTGTTTACATATATGCATAGTCCGCCACCCCGTGTCTTACCAGACGCCACTGTTCCGATAGAGCGTATAACCAGCCAGCTCTATGTTGATAATGTTGTCGTTCAGCCACGACTCCGTGAAGCATAAGATATTACAGTTTTTAAAGTCGTAGAAGAACGGAAGGCAGGTGGGGTTTATTCGATCGCCTACGAATTCTCAGAAGGCAGCCCGACCTCCGTCCTCTTTTTCTCCATTGACTCTTCACACAAATGATGGGGATTTGGGCCTGTTCCCGGGAAAGCAGTATGTCGTTCACGTCGGGCTTCTGCCAGTTTGTGGTGAGTAATCACTGTTCTAATCTCCAAAGGTTATAAGAGACGGTAAACAGCAACATTATGTACAAAATATGTAAAAAAATAAACAAACAACGCTAAAAAACAAACATAAAAACACAATCGGTTAGGAGCAAGTAAAACATCAGCCATCTTCTCCAGCGCCATCCACCATTCCTATTCATAATATCTTTTAGAAATATAAATCATTTTTTWAAATGTTATATATTTCAGTTTAACCACAATATTATTTGCAAAATTTGTTCTGACTTTTCAGGGTGGTGAAACTGGAATTGCAACCTTTATATGGCTTGCTGAAGAAAGGTGATACTTTGAACATGGTTCTATTTTCAATGAGCCAAAAGTGACAATTTGGATAAAGGGAAAAAGTAAATTTTGGAACAAAGGGTAAGCCATTCTTACTTAATCTACTGGAGAAGCAGTTTGTATAACTTTGGTATGACTGAAGCTTTTAGTGAGAAGTTTAATGCTTTAATATGTACTAATTTTAAGCTCTCCGAACTCATAATCATTATATAAATACATGTTGTTTGGCTTGGTGTTCCAAATAGTGAAATATTTTCTTCTTATATCATAAAACAAAAATATTGAGTAGACAGCGCCATTTGTAAATAAGTTTACTGTTATATGACTAAAGAGTTAATGAGGGTGTTGACATTTGTTGTAGTGAAGTTGCAGGGCAGGCTCCGTTGAGTTAGAGAGAGAGATGCGGTGTGGTACACATATCTGCACATATGTGACGGAGTACGCACTTTTAGGGACCACTTTTGGCTCGTGAGTGCAACTTTCAGAACTACTGGCTAAAACGTATACAAAAGTACCAGATAATCTCTTTAATAGCATTTCGATGGCCATAAATAGATACAGTGACAGGGGACGACCTTGTTTTACTCCTCTGGACAGTACAAAACTTTCTGAGAAGTGGCTATTATTGATTATTTTACTCCTGGGGTTGCTATACACAACCTTAACCCATTGTATGACGGATTCTCCAAATTGTAATTAGTCTAGGCTGACAAACGACTTACGCCAATTCAAATGCACTCAGTGACAATTGTACTTAGCACACTATCGATACTTAAATGTATGTTCTGTTCCAAATCCACGAGTTCTTCCACCTGTTTTCATGCTCTTTTACTTGAGTTGTAAAGCTGTGTACAACATTACTTAGGACACTTAGCTGAAGTTTTGTATTGAAGGTTTAAGAGCACCTATCCAAATGTAAATGTCTATAATTTGTTTTAAGTTCTGTACTTGTCTAATGACTTTGTATTTTGCATGAGTTTCTTAGCAGTTTGTCATTTGTTACAGTGTTTGTATCAGGAGTTTAATTCACAGGGTTTTTTGTTCAAGCCCAGTGCTACAACACCCGATTCTACTACTTAGCTGTTCATCAAGGCCTCAGCTGTTCATCAAGGTCTCAGCTGTTCATCAAGGCCTCAGCTGATCATCAAGACCTCAGCTGTTCATCAAGGCCTCATCTGTTCATCAAGGCCTCAGCTGTTCATCAAGGCCTCATCTGTTCATCAAGACCTCAGCTGTTCATCAAGACCTCAGCTGTTCATCAAGACCTCAGCTGTTCATCAAGGCCTCAGCTGTTCATCAAGGCCCCAGCTGTTCATCAAGGCCTCAGCTGTTCATGAAGGCCTCAGCTGACCGAGACAATAAATAGTAGAACCACGTGTGGTAGAAATGGTCTTGAACAAAAAAGCCTGCAGTTTACTCCATATTGGCTTTGGGTTTCTGGTTGTTCGCTTCCCTCTGGAAAATCAGCTGTTAATATTAAAGAAATACTAATAACTACATTATTAATGTTACCATTTGTAATTATTGTTTACTTATACGTAACTTGTATTGCTGTTATATGCTGTATAATATTGTTGCATAATAATCTTCCAGTGTAAAAACCATGGAAACTAAAAACTAAAAYCTGTTTTAAATGAGAAGTAAGCGTTGGAAAATAAAGGAAATTCACATGAGCACCACAATGCCTACTCCACCCATGCTCTACCAGGGTTTTCCAGCCCACAGCTTTGTCCAACTATGTTGTTATTGTACTTCAAACTATGTGTAGGCAGGTTGCTTCGGTTTCAAACCTCCTCAAACAGCCTAATTCATACTCTTCAGAGGGATAATGGACTTTACAGTGTCCTGCTATTAAGAGTATGTATACCCGTGTGTATTTATATATATATGTAAATGTGTATTATATATATATATATACAGTGGGGCAAAAAAGTATTTAGTCAGCCACCAATTGTGCATGCAAGTTCTCTCCCACTTAAAAAATGAGAGAGGCCTGTAATTTTCATCATAGGTACACTTCAAACTATGACAGACAAAATAGATTTTTTTCTCTCCAGAAAATCACATTGTAGGATTTTTAATGAATTTATTTGCAAATTATGGTGGAAAATAAGTATTTGGTCAATGACAAAAGTTTATCTCAATACTTTGTTAATACCCTTTGTTGGCAATGACAGAGGTCAAACGTTTTCTGTAAGTCTTCATAAGGTTTTAACACACTGTTGCTGGTATTTTGGCCATTCCTTCATGCAGATCTCCTCTAGAGCAGTGATGTTTTGGGGCTGTTGCTGATAGTTTCCATAATAGAAGTGGATCATTAAGTACTAAAGTATAACTGCCATCAAGCCCCTGAGTTTTTCCACAGACTGAAAAGATTTAATATCATCAAAAAGTCCTCCTCTGTAATTTGGCCAACACGCTTTATTTTTTTGCAGTGTAAATCCAGGCTAATTGTTTGTTCATCTAAACTTAATCTTAATCTAAACAATCTGAGGCTGAGCCTGTGTGCGATTACTACGCATGATTTCCCTTACGGTGCGGCCAACATGGCACTGATAGGCTTGTGTCTTAAATTCCCTCAATAGTGAACTTCTTTTGACTAGAACCCTATGTGCTGATTACACTCTCTCTCTCTCTCTCTCTCTCTCTCTCTCTCTCTCTCTCTCTCTCTCTCTCTCTCTCTCTCTCTCTCTCTCTCTCTTCTCTCTCTCTCTCTCTCTCTCCTCTCTCTCTCTCTCTCTCTCTCTCTCTCTCTCTCTCTCTCTCTCTCTCTCTCTCAATTCAATTCAATTCAAGGGGCTTTATTGGCATGGGAAACAGGTGTTAACATTGCCAAAGCAAGTGAGGTAGATAATATACAAAAGTGAAATAAACAATAAGAATTAACAGTAAACATTACACATACTGTACAGAAGTTTCCAAAACAATAAAGACATTACAAATGTCATATTAATGTCTATATACAGTGTTGTAACGATGTACAAATGGTTAAAGTACACAAGGGAAATAAATAAGCATAAATATGGGTTGTATTTACAATGGTGTTTGTTCTTCACTGGTTGCCCTTTTCTTGTGGCAACAGGTCACAAATCTTTGCTGCTGTGATGGCACACTGTGGAATTTCACCCAATGATATGGGAGTTTATCAAAATTCGGTTTGTTTTCTAATTCTTTGTGGATCTGTGTAATCTGAGGGAAATATGTCTCTCTAATATGGTCATACATTGGGCAGCAGGTTAGGAAGTGCAGCTCAGTTTTCCACCTAATTTTGTGGGCAGTGTGCACATAGCCTGTCTTCTCTTGAGAGACAGGTCTGCCTATGGTGGCCTTTCTCAATAGCAAGGCTATGCTCACTGAGTCTGTACATAGTCAAAGCTTTCCTTAAGTTTGGGTCAGTCACAGTGGTCAGGTACTCTGCCACTGTGTACTCTCTGTTTAGTGCCAAATAGCATTCTAGTTTGCTCAGTTTTTTTGTTAATTCTTTCCAATGTGTCAAGTAATTATCATTTTGTTTTCTCATGATTTGCTTGGGTCTAATTATGCTGTTGTCCTGGGGCTCTGTGGGGTGTGTTTGTGTTTGTGAACAGAACCCCAGCACCAGCTTGCTTAGGGGACTCTTCTCCAGGTTCATCTCTCTGTAGGTGATGGCTTTGTTTATGGAAGGTTTGGAAATCGCTTCCTTTTAGGTGGTTTGTAGAATTTAACGGCTCTTTTCTGGATTTTGATAATTAGTGGGTATCGGCCTAATTCTGCTCTGCATGCATTATTTGGTGTTCTTACGTTGTACACTGATATTCTTTGTAGAATTCTGCATGCAGAGTCTCAATTTGGTGTTTGTCCCATTTGTGTGAAATGCTTGGTTGGTGAGCGGACCCCAGACCTCACAACCATAAAGGGCAATGGGTTCTATGACTGATTCAAGTATTTTTTGCCAGATCCTAATTGGTATGTTGAATTTTCTGTTCCTTTTGGATGGCATAGAATGCCCTTCTTGCCTTGTCTCTCAGATCGTTCACAGCTTTGGAAGTTACCTGTGGCGCTGATGTTTAGGCCAAGGTATGGAATAGTTTTTTGTGAGCTCTGGGGTAATGGTGTCTAGATGGAATTTGTGGTCCTGGTGACTGGCCTTTTTGGAACAGCCATTATTTTGGTCTTACTGAGATTTACTGTCAGGGCCAGGTCGGCAGAATCTGTCAGAAGATCTAGGTGCTGCTATAGACCCTCCTTGGTTGGTGACAGAAGCCACCAGATCATCAGCAAACAGTAGACATTTGGATTCAGATTCTAGTAGGGTGGGAGGCCGGGTGCTGCAGACTCTTCTAGTGCCGTGCCAATTCGTTGATATATATGGGTTTAACAGGGTGGGGCTTAAGCTGCCATCCCTGCTCACCCCATGGCCCGTTATGGAAGAAATGTCGGTGTGTTTTTCGCCAATTTTAACCGCACACTTGTTGTTTGTGTTACATGGATTTATAATGTCTTGATGTTTTACCCTCAACACCGACTTTCCCATCCAATTTGCTATTGCAGACCCTCATGCCAAATTGGTCGAAGGCTTTTTTGTTTAATCGACAAGCATGAGAAGACTTTGCCTTTGTTTGTTTTGTTGTCAATTCAGGGTGTGCAGGTGATACGTGGTCTGTTGTAGCGTAATTTGGTTAAAAAGCCGAATTTGACCTTGCTCAGTACAGTGGGTTTTCATTGAGGAAATGTGACGAGTCTGCAGTTCTTGGCTATTGCTCTCTGCTCTCTCTCTCTCTCTCTTTGTCTCCATCTGTCTCTCACTTCCTTTCTGTTCTTTGTCTCTCTCTCTCGCTTTGTCTCTCTGGCTATTGCTCTCTCTCTCTCACGCCTCTCTCCTGCTCTCTGGCTATTGCTCTCTCTCTCTCGACGTCTCTTCTCTCTGGCTATTGCTCACTCTCTCTCTCACTCTCTCTCTCTGGCTATTGCTCTCTCTCTCTGTCTCTCTGCTATTGCGCTCTCTTCTCACCTCTTCTCTCTCTGGCTATTTGCTCTCTCTGCGTCACTCTCTCTCTCGCTGGCTATTGCTCTCTCTCTCCTCTCTTGGGTCCTACTCTCTCGCTCTCTGTCTCTGCTGGGCCTATTGATCTCTCTCTCCTCTCCTCTGTCTATTGCTCTCTCTCTCTCACTCTCTCTCTCGGCTAATTGCCCTTTCTCTCTCTCTCTCTGCTCTCTCTCTCTCTCTCTTCTCTCTCTCTCTCTTCTCGCTCTCTCCTCTCTCTTGCCTCTCTCCTCTCTCTCCTTTGCTTTCTTTGTGTCGTCTATTGCTCGTCTCGTCTGTCTCTCTCTCTGTCTCTCTCTCTGTCTCTCATACATAACTATATCAGCGGATTGCTGCTGAAGGAGGAGGAGGCTCAAACTTGGCTGGAATGGAGTGAATGGAAATGGTATCAAACACTGGAAAGCCATGTGCTTTATGTGGTTAGTACCAATTTCAGCAGCCTGCCATTGATATTATATATACATACAGTACCCAGTCAAAAGTTTGGACTCATTCAAAGGGTTTTTTCTTTGTTTTCACTATTTTTTCATTTATATTTCTTCTACATTGTTGAATGAGTGAATACATCAAAACTATAGGCATAACAGCATATGGAATATGTGTAGTACCAAAATAAGTGGTGTTAAACCAAAAAACCCTTGAACGAGTAACCACATACTGAGGACAAGACTCAGCTTTGGAGAGCTTTGGCCTTCTGTTCCTGTCCAAGCATTGCAGGGATGCAGTAAAGGAGGCAGAATGGGGAGAGGTTAATTGAGCGGTTAAAGAATATATAGCTCTGTTGGCCGAAAGGCTTATTCATAGTGGTCTAACCAATTAGCCTACCAGTATCCCTGACCTTGCACGTGTTGGCAGGTTCTGTTTTTTCCATTTATACACTGCTCAAAAAAATAAAGGGAACACATTAACAACACAATGTAAAATCCAAGTCATCACACTTTCTGCTGACAAATCAAACTGTCACTTAGGAAGCAACACTGGATTGACAATAAATGCTTCACATGCTGTTGTGGCAAATGGAATAACAAAAAGGTGGAAATTAATAGGCAATTAGCAAGACACGCCCGCACATTAAAGGAGTGGTTTGCGAGGTTGACTCAAAGCGGACCGACGTCTGACTCAGTTCCTATGCTTCCTTGGCTGATGGTTTTTGGTCACTTTTGAACCTGCTGGCCGGTGGCTTTCACTCTAGTGGTAAGCATGACAGACGGTAGTCTACAACACCCACACGAAGTGCCTCAGGGTAGTGGGCAGCTATTCCAGGATGGCCAGCAATCAACTGCGAGGGCCTGTGGCAAGAAGCGTTTGCTGTGTCTTGTCAGCGTAGTTCCGAGCACATGGAAGGGCGGCTACCAGGAGACCAGGCCAGTACACTGCAGAGACGTGGAGGAGGCCGGTTAGGGGAGGGAAAACAACCCAGCAAGGCAGGGACCGCTACCTCCTGCTTTGTGCAAGAGGAGCACTGTCAGAGCCCTGCAAAATGACCTCCAGATCTTCTCTTCTTTT
>NW_019942875.1:124468-134248 GCF_002910315.2 Salvelinus sp. IW2-2015 | reverse complement strand
TCCATTAATGTGTTTGTCAATCTGTGTGTGTGTGTGCGTTTCTTGGTTGTGTGTGTGTATCTCTGTGTATTTTTTTGCTAACACCTGGTTAGATCACCTCCAAGTCTGTTTTCCATTGTGTGTTGTGGGTGATTGTTTCCTGTGTTAGTGTTTGTTTCACATTTCAGGACTGTTTCGGTTTTCGTTATTATTCACTTTGTTATTTTTGTATTTTGTCGTGTTCAGTTGTATTAAACTAACTATCATGGACACTCACCACGCTGCGTATTGGTCCGATCCTTCATACTCCTCGTCTGAAGAGGAGGAAAATCGTTACAATAAGTGCGTGAATTAGACAATTTTCCTGTCATGCTAAGCATTCAAAATGTAACAAGTACTTTTGAGTGTCAGGGAAAATGTATGGAGTAAAAAGTACATTATTATCTTTAGGAATGTAGTGAAGTAAAAGTAAAAGTTGTCAAAAATATAAATAGTAAAGTACAGATACGCCCCAAAAGTACTTAAGAAGTGCTTTAAAGTATTTTTACTGGAGACAAGGGTGGCTCAACTTAGTACTTTGGCTCAACTTACCCCACTCTCCCCGAACCTGTAATGTCTCCTGTCTCCTCCAYGGGTATCTTCAACCAGGGCTATTTCTGTCCTAAGTGTGGACTTGGAGCTCATAAGGAGTGTCTGGCTAGACTGGGGCGTCTGTGGAAGAACTGGTAAAAAAAAGCGATATTTGCCTCTAGTACTGTGGAGTTGTGTTCTCAAAATGCTCCAGGGATATCTCTTTACCAACTGTTATGCTGTTGAACTCAGCTGTATATTCAGTGTATTCCGTGTTTTCAGTGTATTCAGCTCTCTCTCTGCCACTTGTCCAACCCCATTATAAATTGTGTCACTCTGAGGCCTCCGGTAAGATCAGCACTACAATTTTACATTTACAGCAGCCTGAGAAAATGTAACACTCACACAGACAGACACACGCGTGATAAATGGATAGATATATGTACAGTATGAACGTGAAATGTGAAACTAGATTTCTATATTCTTCTTTATTTACAGTTTATTTCCTCGTTTTTTTATTTTTTTTGGTTGTTGAAAGACACTTTAAATTCAATTTATTATTTGTAGTGTTATTATCAAGCTTTAAGAGATGTGTGTAGGACAGATGGTAATGTACAGTATATCCTCTTCGTGTGTTTATCTGGTGGTGTAGGTCCCTTCTCTTACTGTTGTTCACAGATGAATGAACGCCTATGACTACAGCGGTAATTTATAGCCTATGTCCATGACTCATACTGTAGTGCAGGTCAAGTTGATATCACACTGCCTGTGTTTGTGTGTGTGTGTGTGTGTGTGTGTGTGTGTGTGTGTGTGTGTGTGTGTGTGTGTGTGTGTGTGTGTGTGTGTGTGTGTGTGTGTGTGTGTGTGGTGTGTGTGTGGTGTGTGGTGTGTGTGTGTGTTGTGTGTGTGTGTGTGTGTGTGTGTGTGTTGTGTTGTGTGTGTGTGTGTGTGTGTGTGTGTGTGTGTCTGCGTGTGCTTCCAAGTGCGTACATCTGTGTGAATGATATTGCTTCTCTCTCTGCACAGAGGGCTCCAATGGTGCGGAAGCAGCACGACCCAGGTCAGTACGGCTCGACTGACCGTGTCTTTTCCTACAATCTTAGCAGAGACTTCCTGTAAAAGCTGGGTCTGTGGAAGTAGCCTATATATCCCTCTAACAGTTTAAAGTTAAGTCTTCGCTGAAAAGTTCAAAAGTTCATTTTAAACTCTCTAGTAGTACTCTAGGAGGGTTCCTGTTACAAGGATTCAGGCATCGTAGACTGTGATGATATAAAGGTTTATTTGATATTGTACACATTAGCAGCTTAACGCTGAATTGCAGTATACAGACACCAATTATTTGATGATGATGAGTAGGAGGAGGATGAGGAGGAGGAGGACGACAACGAACACAGTCAATGAACACAGGAGAGCTTGGGCACACAGGAAATAATCACATCATCACCATGACATAGGTGACCAGACTGCTCGTTCGCCATCGCGCGCGTGTTGATTTTGTCCACCCCACACCAGACGCGATCAGGACACGCAGGTTGAAATATCAAAACAAACTCTGAACCAATGACATTACTTTGGGGGAGGGACAATGTTGTTAGAGCCTTTTCTTGCCAGTTTACAAAAAATGTTAGTAGTTGCACTTTCAGACGTCCCTTGTTTCTTCCTATTTTCTTCAGCTCTTGCACAAGGCTGTGTACAAATGCCTCATCCTTCAAGGTAGCAGCAGAAGGAATTGGCTTCCTGACAAATGCAAGCAGCTCTTCATCCACATCTTGATGGTTGACCTCTGAACCAACTATATTAATTTGGGGACAGGTCGAAAATCATTAAACATTTATGGCAATTTAGCTAGCTAGCTTGCAGTTGCTAGCTAATTTATCCTGGGATATAAACTTTGGGTTGTTATTTTACCTGAAATGCACAAGGTCCTCTACAATGAATCCACAGATAAAATGGTAAACCGAGTTAGTTTCTAGTAATCTCTCCTCCTTCAGGCTTCTTCTTCTTCTGTGGACTTTATATGGCGGTTGGCAACCAACTTCAAGGTGCATTACCACCACCAACTGAACTGTAGTGTGTGGACCTCAGGTTCATCTTTCAATCACCCACGTGGGAATATGCTCCTAAAAACCAACGAGGAGATGGGAGAGGCGGGACTTGCAGCGCTTCAAGCGCCACAAATAGAACTATGTTCTACTTTATCACCTGGCGACGCAGACGCGTGCGAGCGGTGTGGTCAGCATGTGTAAATCCTTCTAAAAGTCCAGTGCTAACTATATAATATAAATAATATAAATTATATAATTATATAAAAGCCATGAAGAAGAGTTTTAGTGGAGAAATCCACTGCTTTACAAGAATGTGTTCAAGGTTAAAGCTAGTGCTATCTAGTGCTAAAGGAATGTGTAAAACATCATAAAAGACCTTCCTCCCCTCTTCACCTCAAGTCTACTGTTAAGTGTAAGAGCTAGAAAGAAAGGCCGGTGACGATGACAATGGTCACAATCATGATACGATGATGGTAATGATGAAGAACACAGACCATGAACACAGACAGGAACACTTGGTCACACAGGAAAAATCACAACATCCACACTTAGAATAATCATTTTCTAAGAATCTAGTGCTAAAGGAATATAAATTAGAAAATACCTTCTTTACCCACCAGCTCCATTCTACTGTGGGAGCCAGGATAGAAGGAGAGAGGTGGATTGAAGTGGGTTGATTCATTAAGAAAAGCCTAGGATAGGATGCCCCCGGTTAAACTCTCCAGCCTCTCTCTGTGCCCTTGTCTCTCCTCCTGGGGTCGGTCAAATATTTATACCTGCCTGTGTGGACTAGAGAGGAAATTAATATCCGTAACTTAATCTCTTTATGAGAAAAGACAGGCAGGCAGACTGTTGTGCTTATTGGTTTATGATTTTCTTATTAAGCACATGGGTGCCTGATGTCAGTCAGGATAGTTCAGTCATCTGAGGTTAGAGGCGCTGGTTTTAACAGTTTCCTCTGGTTTTAATAGTTTCCTCTGGTTTTAACAGTTTCCTCTGGTTTTAACAGTTTCCTCTGGTTTTAATAGTTTCCTTCGGTTTTTAACAGTTTGCTCTGGATTTTCAAGTAGTTTTCCTTGGTTTTACAGTTTCTCTGGTTTTTAACAGTTTCTCTGGTTGTTAAGTTGTCTCTGGTTTAATTAGTTTCCTCTGGTTTAAAGTTTCTCTGTTTAACTCTTTAGTTTCTCTGTTTTAATAGTTTCCTCTGGTTTTAATGTTTCCTCTGGTTTAACATTTCCTCTGGTTTCAATAAGTTTCCTCTGGTTTTAACAGTTTCCTCTGGTTTTAAACAGTTTCCTCTGGTTTTTAACGTTCCTCTGGTTTTAACAGTTTCCTCTGGTTAAACAGTTACCTCTGTTTTAATAGTTTCCTCTGTTTTAATCAGTTTCCTTGGTTTCCATAGTTCCTCTGGTTTTACACAGTTTCCTCTGGTTTAAGTTCTTGTCTTAAAGTGTTCTGTTTCATTTTCTGTTAGTTTTCTGTTTAATTATTTCTCTGTGTTCAATAGTTTCCTTCTCTTTCCTTCGTTTAATATTCTGGTTTCTTTCCTCTGGTTTCAAGTCTTCATAGTTTCTCTGGTTTTAACAGTTTCTCTGGGTTTTAAAGTTTCCTTGTTTTAACAGTTTCTCTGGTTTCAATAGTTTCCTCTGGTTTTAATAGTTTCTCTATGTTTTAATAGGTTTTTCTCTGGTTTCCAATTAGGGTTTTTTTTCCTCTGGTCTAACAAGTTTCCTCTGAGTTTCAATTAGTTTCCTCTGGTTTAACCCAGTTTCTCTGGTTTAACTAGTTTCCTTGTTTATAACCAGTTCCCGTTGGCTGCTATGAACACAAGACTGTTCGCCCTGGTCAGATCTCTTTTGTGCTGCTGTCTAGCTCACTCCTATGTCGTTGTCACGACAAATGCCAAAGGCAGTTGGTTAAGACTGCAGAAACAATCTGGGACCGAGGCTAAAGAGGATATGGTGGAAGTAATGTCTTTAATGGTTGTTTGGGGCAGACTGGGAGAAGTACGAGGCCGTGTTGTTTGATTGGCAGGTGTCTTAAGTCTTGTCATACAGCAAGCGGTGGCATTGCTGTTCTTCGTTCTTCATCTTTCAGCAGCCTGTGAGGTACACTAACACCTTGTCTTCTACTTGTTCCTCTTCTGTTCATTACCTGTCTCTCGCTTAGCTCGTTCTCAGACAATGTGTCCTCTCATTCCTCTCATCTGTCTGTCCCAGGTCTCCCCAGATGCTGATTATCCAGAGACTACTGTGGTGTACCAGAATGGGTAGTATCATAGAGCTGGAATTTGTGCTCTACTCACTCTCTAGGGAGAAGCGAAGAGTGACGACTCAATCTCTCAACACAGAAGCACATTTAAATGTGGTGTGTACGTCGAGTCCCTCGTTAACTGTGTGACTTAACCCACATTCAGTTGTCATTCTTTGTCCAGGTCATAGTGTGATGTCCCCACAGAACAGGGTTGGTAGTTGACAACACACAAACACACACACACACAACCACAACACACACACAACACACACACACACCAAACACGAACAAACCACACACCACAACAAACACAACACACCAGACACACAACACACATTTCACAACACACAGCACACACACACAGACACACACACACACCACACACACACACACACACACACACACACCACACACCACAAAACAAACCCAACCACACCCACGATGAAACTCTGCGTCCAAGAGGCATGTAGTCTGTTGTGTGTGTAACGTCTTTTTTTTTGGTTAGATCTGTCAAATTATGACTTTAATGATTAATTAAATTGGTGAATTCACAGAGGAGAGGAGAGAGAGAGAGAGAGAGAGGAGAGAGAAAACTAAACTACTCAAAAGAATGAAGTGAGGGACTCAGCAGTGAGGACAAATCAGAGGGTAGAGTGAGACTACCGAGGTGGACTAGCAGTGATACAGAGGGAACTAACAGCAGTGAGGGACTGCGAGATACCGTGGGACAAGAGTGGGAATAGAGGAGGGCATGTGGGAACCTAGTAAGCAAGTGAGGACTAAGCAGTCGGACTAACCGTGAGGTAGAGGGACTCAAGCAAGTGAGCTAACGAGTGAGGGACTACAGGAGGGACTAAGAGTGACTAAACCACAGTGGGGGACTAACTTGAGGACCTAAACAAGTGAGGACTAACCCAGTGAGGGACCTCATGAACAACAGCAGTGGGACTAACCAGGAGCTACGCAGGGATAAAACAGCAGTGGACTAACCACGGAGGACTAACACAGTGAGGACTAGTGAGGACTAACCACAGTGGATGTGGACTAAGCTAGGGGACTAACATGAGACTAAACGCAGTTGACTAAGGATGGAAAGCAGACTAACAACGTGAGATAGGACTAACGAGTGAGGGACACAGTGAGGGACTAACGAGTGGCAACAAGTGAGGACTAACCGCAGTGAGGACTAACAGCAGTAGGGGAAAAAACGAAAACCCGAAAGTGAGGGACGAACCGAGTGAGGGGACTAACCGCAGTGAGGGACTAACGCCAGTGAGGACTACACAGCAGTGAGGGACTAACGCACAGTTAGGACTAAAACACAGGAGGGACTAACTGACACTCATGTGGCTAAAGTGGTGGCCATACTGTCAGAATGTTGGTCACGTTTTTATATGAAGATACTCTTGTCAGTTTCCTGGGTTTTTACGACAACAACTGGACTATGAGGCTCAGTCCTCCCTCCTATTGTTGTCTCACTAAAAGCTGACATTAGAAGTTTGTGGAACGGTTTTTTTAAGGGGTGAATACGGCAGGAGAAGGGGAGCACCACACATTCTCTTCGTCAGTTCCACCCATATGATACCTGAGAGACCGGCAAGTGGAGAGCGAGGGAGTGGTAGCGGCTGTTGCGAGCTCTTAACGTTTTTCCACCACACGGCCGCACTAAATATCAGTCGGTGGGTGTGTAAGTCTGGAAGCTTTTACACCAGCACGTTCTCCTGTCGGTCTGTCAATGTGGACTAACGGAGGTCGAGCTCCCTCTGGCTATGGTCTGACTACACGGAAAGTGGTGGAACTCTGTGACGCCTGAAACAGGAAAGGAGCTTACCCAAACCTGTTGCACAAAGTTGGAATCATAAACAGAATCAGGAAACACTTGGTAGAGCTGTACATATAGGTAGCCTGGATGAATGACTTTGGAGATTTTGCCCCTTACACTAGTTGGACAGTACTATAGTGGTACCGTCATTAGACAACATGAAAAATAGCCAACAACGACATTCACAGGTTGCTAAAGACTGTCCTCACAAGCCAAACGATTTAAATATTTTCAACTACGTGAAACTATGTACAGTTGCGATGTCAGTCTATGGCCAGAGTCATTAGTAGATCTATCGGCATTCGCTGCTCGTAAGATACTAACAAATTCCTCACTGTGTTAAGTCTCAGCATGGACCTGGAATGTGGAGCTCGTGATAATCGTTCCCCACTTCACTCGCCTAGAGTAATCATCGTTTCCACTTGCGACGTAGGTTTAGTTCCCATACTAGCTCCAGCGTGGGCGTTGCAGTAGCCTTCACTTTCTTTTACAACCTCCAGCCGACGCTTGGCATTAAGCTCTCAGTAAGCCTCTTCGGTATTGCAATGTTTTGTTCAATGGAGATTCATGGCTGTGGTGCTCGATTTTAATTACACTGTCAGTGTCCTACGCTAACCCGTGGCCATGTGCTGTCAGGGCTCTGATCATCATAGACATCCTTGAAGGGGTGTCTCACCATTGACCTGTTTGTAGTTATCGTGTAGCCTCGAGTGCTGGCGTCAACAGACAACACTCACCAAACTCTGGTGTGGTTTGCTATAGGCCCCTGGGAGGGGGTAGCCTTACCTCCGATTGGTGGTGGTCTAGTTTTTATTCCCTATGTTCAGTATCCCATCAACGACTCATTACTAAATAAGTGGTGGCAGTTGTAATCTTCCTAAATGGTGTTCCTTCCCTCTCGAGGGTTCCTAAATGGGGATAGAAGTAAGGAAATTGCACCGATTTAATCATTCGCTCGAGTGTTTATAGTCCCTGAAACGGCCTCACTAGTCAACCTTATCTTACCTTTCTCGGTGGTGCTTATGTCTCTTCTCCCTCAACTTCATTCGTCCTTTCACTTTGGGTGGCTCTCTCTCTCTTCATTAGTCTCTCCTACCTCCTGGGCGGTGTAGTCTACTCTCTCTCCCATTCGTCTTTCGTTCCTCTCCTCACTGTCTCTGTCGGTTTAGTCCTCTCTCTTACGTTCGGTCTTTAGCTCTCTCTCTAAGCTTCGCTTCGTTCATCGCTTCCCCTCTCATAGTTCCCGTCTTCTCTCACTGTGTTCTCTCTCTCTCTCTTATCTCCCCTCTGTCTCCCTCAGTCGTCCTTCTCCCTCATCTGTTCGGCTTCATTCAGCCTTTCTCTCTCCCCTCTCTATTCTGGTGCTGGGTTAGTCTCCCTTTCACGTCTGTCTCTGATTCTCTCTGCTCTCTTCCAGCCCTCCCAATCTGTCCTGTTCGTTCCCCCTCCCCTGCGTTAGTCCCGCACTGTCAGTTGAGTCCTCACTGATGCTTATCCTCAATGAGGTTGTCATATGCGTTAGTCCTCCTCTGTGTTAGCGTCCCTCCACTATTCTCTCCGTCCTTCTCTTCTCTACTTAGTCTCTCCTCCTCTCACGCTTCGTTGTCATCGCTTCCTTCTGTGCTCCTTCTGCTGTTCGCCTCTCTCTACTGTCGTTCTAGTCCTCTCCTGCGTTACGTCCTCAACTTCGCGGTGCTCTTCAGTCCTCTCTTCTCGTGCTGGTTAGTCCTCTCCCTCTCTCTCCTCTCTTTTCGCATCTTCGGTCACTTTCTCTTTAGTCTTCTCTCATCGGGTCTTGGTCTTTCTTTATTCCCTTCTCAGCTCTGCTCTGATGGTTTCTCCCTTTTTTCTCTGGGATCGTATTTTTAGTCTCTGTTCTCTCTTCTCCTTTCTCTTCTCTCTCTTCTCTCTGCTGTGTATTCACCAATTTACCTTAATCATAAGTAGCACTAATTCTGACAGATTAATCAGAAACAAAGACGCGCACTCTCCTCTACATACACAGATTACATGTCTCCTTCTTTTTGTCGATCCACAGTCATCGTAGCTTTATGGTTGTGGTTGTGTGTGCTGTGGTGATGTGGTGTTGTGTTGTGTGTGTGTGTGTGTGTGTGTGGTTTGCTGTGTGTGTGTGTGTGTGTGTGTGTGTCTGTGTGTGTGTGTGTGTGTGTGTGCTGTGGTGTTGTGTGTGTGTGGTGTGTGGTGTGTGTGTGTGTGATGGTGTGTGTGTGTGTGTGTGTTGTGTGGTGTGTGTGTTGTGTCGTGTGTGTGTGTCAACTACCAACTCACTTGGTCCTGTCGCGTCTGAATTCCACCAGCTATCTGAAGCTGTCGAATACAGCAATACAACTGCAATTGTGGGTGGGGTTTGAAGTTCATCCCTCAACATGTCTGAGGACTGAGTACACACACTACCAATTTAACAGTCTTTTGTGTCTTAGAGATGATTTTTGAGTGTACTCTCTCTCCTAGAGGAGTGAGATTGGCACGAAATTTATCGCCTTATCTCATACTCTCTCTCTCTCTTCTCGTCTCTCTTCTCTCTCTCTCTCTCTCTCTTCTTCTCTCTCTCTCTCTCTCTCTCTCTCTCTCTCCCCTCTTCTCACCTCTCTTTGTCTCTCTCTCTCTCCCTCTGCTCTCTTCCCTTTGGGCCAGCCAGACAATATAATCCAATCTGTAATTTCAGTTAATGCTTTAAGGCTGGCTGACTGTTTACTGCTCCGGGTTAATACGTTACTCTTTTATATGCGCTTATCGAAGCGTAACAAATAGAGAAGGGCTCTCCAAAGCTTTCTGATGAAATGTTATTAAGCCTGAAATGGAATCATCAGATGGGCTTTGATTCGCTTTCAATCTAATTTTCTGTTGAGAAAAGGGGTTGCACAGGGCTGAGACACACTTCCATAGCTGTAATAAAGGAGAGATAGAGAGAGACCAACACTCTGACAGATGGAGAGAACACTAGGTGGTGGCGGTCATAGACATTCTGTCAGCCGGTGATTGTAGGAAGATAATATGGTCTCACGTAATTGACCATTAATTAGGCATCTCCTGGCTTGCCACAAGCATACAGCATGATGCCAGACTTTGGAATTACATTTTAAACCAGTC
>NW_019942875.1:122795-124443 GCF_002910315.2 Salvelinus sp. IW2-2015 | reverse complement strand
ACAGTGAGGGACTAGTGAGGGACTAACAGCAGTGAGGGACTAACCACAGTGAGGGACTAACCGCAGTGAGGGACTAACAGCAGTGAGGGACTAACCGCAGTGAGGGACTAACAGCAGTGAGGGACGAACCGCAGTGAGGGACGAACCGCAGTGAGGGACTAACCGCAGTGAGGGACTAACCGCAGTGAGGGACTAACAGCAGTGAGGGACTAACCACAGTGAGGGACTAAACACAGTGAGGGACTAACTGACACTCATGTGGCTAAAGTGTGGCCATACTGTCACGATCTGGTACAGTTTTTATATGAAATATCTCTTTGCAGTCTTTCCCTGGGTTTTACGACAACAACTGGGACTATGAGGCTCAGTCCTCCTCCTATTGTTGCTCCAAGCTGATTAGAAGTTTGTGAACGTTTTAGGTGCCAAGCCACATTTCTTCAGCCTCCTGAGGTTGAAGAGGCGCTGTTGCGCCTACTTCACCACGCTGTATGTGTGGGTGGAACTTGAAGCTTTCCACCTTCTCCACTGCGGTCCTGTCAATGTGGATACGGGGGTGCTCCCTCTGCTATTTCCTACACAGGGGCATTGTGATGCTGAAACAGGAAAGGGCCTTCCCCAAACTGTTGCCACAAAGTTGGAAGCACAGAATCGTCCACAATGTAAGTGTATCCTGTAATGTTAAGATTTCCCTTCACTGGAACTAAGGGACCTAGCCCGAACCATGAAAAATAGCCCCAGACCATTATTGCTCCTCCACCAAACTTTACACTCGGCACTTTGCATTCAGGCAGGTAGCATCCTCATGGCATCTGCCAAACCCAAATCCGATGGACTGCCAGAATGTGAAGCGTGAATCGTCACTCCAGAGAACTCGTTTCCACTGCGGCGAGCTTTCCACTGAGTCCAATGGCGGCGAGCTTTACACCACTCCAGCCGACGCTTGGCATTAAGCTCTTCAGTAAGCTCTTCGGTATTGCAAATGTTTTGTCAATGGAGATTCCATGGCTGTGTGCTCGATTTTATACACTTATCAGCAACGGGCATGGCTGAAATAGCTGAATCCAGAAATTTGAAGGGGTGTCCACATACTCTTGTATATAGTGTAGTCGCACGTTGGCGTCAACAACAACACCCCAAACTCTGTATTGGCTATGCACCCTGGGAGGGGGTAGCCTACTCCGAAATGTGTTTATTTTATCCCTCCCTTCAGTATCCATAACGACCCGACCGGACAGACCCTGCAAAGGTAGCAATAGACGCGCGCCGAGTACCAGACTCTCCCGCTCCGGCCGCCGGGACAAGCCGCTCCAACGGAGAATGACAGCAACGCAACACGCCCACAAAAGTAGATCTCTGCTTCTCCGGGAAACACCTAAGCGCACGCCTCAACCCGCCAAAGACGACAGACCACAGTGACGAACACGCGAAATACAGATTACGGCCATCAAGCACATCCCCTAACAACGACCCCCCCGTAGAAGCACCGAGATATACACATGTGCAACACTCTCAGATAACACACGAACCTCGCACCCCGGCAAACCCAGGCAAACCGCACACTCTCTCCTAAGTCTCCCTCTCTCTCGTCTCTCTCTCTTCCTCCTCGTCTCCGCTCTCTCTTCTCTCGCTCTCTCGTTCTCTATATCAT
>NW_019942875.1:119005-122770 GCF_002910315.2 Salvelinus sp. IW2-2015 | reverse complement strand
ATTCTAATAGGTACTAATCTTCTAGACGGGTTCCCCTGGTTCTTAAAGTAGGAATACAAACATGAGAGTTCAGTATCCCAGTTGATACCCTAAGGCATATCTTCTCTCCTCTCTCTCTCTCTCTCTCTCTCTCCTCTCTCTCTCTCTCCTCTCTCCCCTCTCTCTCTCACTCTCTTACTCTCTCGTTCCGTCTCTCTCTCCTTTTCTCTCCTCCCCTCTCCGTCTCCTCTCCCTCGCGCTTACTTTTTTCCATCTGTCTCCCTTCTCCCTTCCCCTTTTCTGTTCTCCTTCTATTTTTCTCCTTTTTTCACCCCCTTCTCCACTCCCATGCTCCTCCTCTCTCTCTCCTCCCATCTTCCTTTCTCTCTCCCCTTCTTCCTCTCCTCTCTCTCTCTCTTCTACCTTCGCCGCGCTCCTCCCCACCACCAACCCCTCCTCTTCCCCTCTCTCTCCCCTCCCTATCCCCTCTCTCTCCTCCCTCTCTTCCTCTCCCTCTCTCTCTTTCTCTCTCTCTCTCTCATCTCTTCTCTCTCTCTCTCTCTCCCATCTTCTCTTCTCTCTCTCTCTCTTCTCTCTCTCTCTCCTCTCTCTCTCTCTCTCTTTCTCTTCTCTCTTCTTCGCCTCGACTTTCTCTCTGTCTCGCTCTCTTCTACATCCGCGGGATCTCCTTCTCATCGACTCTCTCTCTCTCGCCATCCTTTCCTCGTCTCTCTCTCTCTCTCTCTCGTTCTCTCTCTCTCATCGTCATCTCTCTCGATCGTATCTCGACGATGCTCTCTGCGTCTCTCTCTCTCTCTCCTCTCTCTGCCGCAGAGAGAGCGGCTGAGAGTAGGGGAGAGAGAGAGAGAGGAGAGACTGACTCGACCCGGTCTCTCCTCCGAGCGCTCTCTCTCTCTCTCTACTCTCTGCTCTCTCCTCCGACTGCTTCGTCAGTCTACTCTCTCTCTAAAATCTCGCTCTCTCTCATCGTCTGCTCATGATCTCTCTTCTCTCTCATCCTCTCCCCTCGTCATCCCCACTCTTCTTGTCTTTACTCTCTCCTCCCCCTCTTCTCTGACTCTCTCCCCTGCCATCCCGGAGGCCGAGACCAGAAGACAAAATAATTCAATCTGGATAGAATTTTATCATCTCTCTCTCTCTCCCCCTCTCTCTCTCTCCCCCTCCTCCCTGGGCCAGCCAGAACAATATAATCAATCTGTAATTTCATTTAATCCTTTAGGCTGGCTCCTGTTTACTGCTCCGGGTTAATACGTTTAATCTTTATCATGCGCTTATCGAAGGCGTAACAAATAGAGAAGGGCTCTCCAAAGCTTCTGATGAAATGTTATTAAGCTGAATGAATCATCAGATGGGCTTTGGATTCGCTTTCAAATCTAATTTCTGTTGAGAAAAGGGGGTTGCACAGGGCTGAGACACACTTCATACTGTAATAAAGGAGAGATAGAGAGAGACAAACACTCTGACAGATGAGAGCAACACTAAGGCTGTGGCGGTCATGAAATTCTGTCAGCCGGTGATTGTCAAGCAAATAACTATCGGTCTCACGGTAATTGACCATTAATTAGCATCTCCTGGCTTCCACACAAGCCTACAAGCCACTGATGCAGACCTTTGGAACATCTACATTTTAAAAAGTCTAATAGTTATACAGGTCTAAAGAAGCATGATATGAAGAAAATGCAGTCTATTTCAGAAGAACAGAATAGCATACTCTGAGTTGTCCTTATGTTAGGCCCTGATCTGGCTATGCTATATGGCTGTGAGCTACACTAGTTAATTTAGCAGACAGTATTTTGTTAGAAAACCGTGGCATAATATTTTATAGTTTGAAGAATATAATTGAACATAGCTGAATAAAATATAAATTATCTTTTTGCCAAACGATTTGAGGGAGTGCGCACATGCAGCTATTGTCTGTTGAGCAGTTAACAAAGAAACAGTCCTCCTATAACCTTAATTTAGCGTTATTTATGTGCTTAGTTGTGATACAAACATTGGGCTGTATGTCTAGATTTTTAATACATTCTAAGGCTGCACGATAAGGTTTCGAATGAGGATTTGAAAAAAGTTGCATGATAGGCATGAGATCTGCGTTATTTGCGCAGGCTGCACACACTTCATCAGTCTCTCATTCACAATTTAACAAGCACTTGATAATTCCTCGAATTTCCCGGCGGAATCTCTTTTGTGTGGCCTTAATGCCCCCTAAAAAAAAAACATACCTTGGCTGAATATAATATTTATAATTCCCTTCTCCCGGCTGCGCGCGCCGAAGTACCTCTCACTCACTTGGCTCTCTCAGATAGCTAAATTCTTATTAGCCAATGCCGTCACGTGATTATGTCTTTCTCACAGGCTACAAGTGAAGACAGACACATTGGGGACGCACCTGCGCACGTCCTTATATTATCCAATTCCGAGGCTCATATTGAAGATATTGGAAGAACTGTCCAAATTTTCATCAGCCAACAAGATGAGTAGGCCTAATGAACCGCAAAAGCCTATCAACTGTTGTATTATGGGGGATCTATCTCATCCCACATCTGTCCCAGACTATGTTTGGAAATATTTTTTTTCTCAAACAGAATAGAATAGGTTGACTTTTGTACTATGCAGGATAGTGGATTGACAAAACCTTTTTTAAGCAACGAGGCTGATGCAGCAGAGCAGAACATTTAGCTTAAAATGTTGATCAACTGGCCATTTTTTTGCATGTTTAGCACAGCAATGCGTAGGCTCTAAGGGTGAATGTTCCAAAATGTTTAGTTGTTATACAAAACGTATCAAACCATATAGGCCTATGGGCTGCATGAGGTATGCAACTATGGCTTGAAAAAGTTTGGGGGAAAAAGGCTTGCTCTGTTTCTTGCCTTACTGCACACAAGCTGGGCATTATTCACAAGTGAAAACATGTCATTCACATAGGCTAATATAGGCTAATATTGTCACCCATCAGACTATTCTTGATTTAATCTTGTCTTTACATATACTAAATAATAAGGGGGAACTTCAATGCTGCAGAATTGTTTTGGTACCCTTCCCCAGATCTGTGCCTCGACAGAATCCTGTCTCGGAGCTCTTTGTACAATTCCTTCAACCTCATGGCTTGGTTTTTAACTCTGACATGCAATGTCAACTGTGGGACCTTACATAGACAGGTGTGTGCTTTTCCAAATCATGTCCAATCAATTGAATTTACCACAGGTGGACTCCAATCAAGTTGTAGAAACATCTCAAAGATGATCAATGGTAACAGGATGCACCTGAGCTCAATTTTGAGTGTCATAGGAAAGGGTCTGAATACTTATGTAAATAAGGTATTTCTGTTTTATTTTGAATACATTTGCAAACATAAAAAAACTGTTCGCTTTGTCATTATGGGGTATTATGTCTAGATTGCAGGAGCAATTGTTTTTTTAATTGTTTTTTTAATACATTTTAGAATAAGGCTGTAACGTAACAAAATGTGGAGTCAAGGGGTCTGAATACTCTCCGAAAGCACTGCAAATAGCGAATGTAGGATGCTTTTCCCATGGTTCATTTTCCTGCCAGCCAGGTAGGCTATTCTCTTGTTGTAAAGAGAAGCATTGTGCTTAATAATAGGAAAGTTGAGATATAAATATAGTAGGCCTAGCCTATAGAAAGCTGATGGGATCCTTCTCTTTTTAATTTCAGGATTGGATCTTAACTTCAGGATTGGATCTTAACTTCAGGACTGGATCTTAACTTCAGGATTGGATCTTAACTTCAGGATTGGATCTTAAC
>NW_019942875.1:110134-118243 GCF_002910315.2 Salvelinus sp. IW2-2015 | reverse complement strand
GGTAGAACTTCTCTGAAGCTCTCTGGTGTATTGTAGAGCTCTCTGAAGCGGCTCTGGTGTATTTTAGAGATCTCTGAAGGCTCTGTGGTGTATGTTTAGAGCTCTCTGATGCTCTCTGGTGTATTTTAGCCTCTCTGAAGCTCCCTGGTGTATTGTAGAGCTTCTTGAAGCTCTCTGGTGTATATGTAGAGCTCTCTGAGCGCTTCTGGTGTATTTGGCTCTCTGAAGCTCTCTGGTGTATTGTAGAACTCTCTGAATGCTCTCTAGCTCTCTGTGTATTGTAGAGCTCTTTGAAGCGTCTGGTGTATTGTTTTGAGAGGATCTTCTGAGAGCTCTGTGGTGTATTGTAGAGCTCTCTGATGCTCTCTGGTTATTAGCCTCTCTAAAGCTCCTGGTGTATTGTAAGAGCTTCTGAAGCTCTCTGGTGTATGTGGTCTCCTCTTGAAGCGCTCTGGTGTATTTTAGAGATCTCTGAAGCTCTCTGGTGTTTTTTAGAGCTCTCTGACGCTCTCTGGTGTATTGTAGAACTCTCTGAAGCTCTCTGGTGTTTAGAACTCTCTGAAGCTCTCTGGTGTATTTTAGACTCTCTGAAGCTCTCTGTGTATTGTAGAGCTCTCTGAAGTCTGGTGTATTTTAGCAGATCTCTGAAGTCTTCTGGTGTATTGTAGAGCTCTCTGAAGCTCTTGTTGTATTTGAGCTGTCTGAAGTCTCTGGTGTATTGTATAGCTCTCTGAGCTCTCTGTTTAGAGCTCTCTGAGCTCTCTGAGTGTATTTTAGACTCTCTGAGCTCTCTGGTGTTATTTTAGAGCTTTCTTGAGATTTGGTAAACAGAGTATTGATTACACACCAACAGTGGACTCTTCAGAGAGCCTGGGGGTGTGTCCAAAAAAGCACCATAGTCCCTATAAATGATATAACAAAACAAAAACATTTCAATAAAGGTCTATTCGGTTTGTAGTGGACATGGAGAGCATGATATGTTTCTCCTGAAGAGACAATGATGACGTTACTAATTAATTAGCATTGTCTAGCAAGTCTAAAACAGAACTGTGATTTGATATCCCAATTTTCACTTGCGTGTTTAATAAGCATACGTGTTAACCTTTCTAGGACACACGTGTTAAGAGCATATTTTCTATAATTGAACAACGGGGGGGGGGCGGGGGGGGGGGGGGGTGTTAAGCTGGGAGATTGCGTGTTAAGCTGGGAGATTGCTGTGCGGCAATATCGGAAGCCTGTATTTTGTTGTTTTACAAAGGCATGACAAAGGCATGACAAGGCATGGCAAAGGCATGACAAAGGCATGACAAAGGCTAGAGCAAAGGCATGGCAAAGGCATGGCAAATGCCTGACAAAGGCATGACAAGAACTACTTTCAGAGTGATTGGACTAATCAGAATTGTTAGTGGACATAACCATTACTGTATTATCAGTGGTTTGTTTGTTGTTGTTGGCTATTTCATCCACCAGACCCGGACTGAGTAATCAACTGGTTGGGCCACCAGGCTGAGTATCAACTGGTTGAGGCACCGGGCTGAGTAACCAACTGGTTGGGCACCTGGGCTGAGTAATACAACGGTTGGGCACCTGGGCTGAGTAACCACTGGTTAGGGCCCTGGGGCTCGAGTAACAACTGGTTGGGACACCGTGTCGCTGAGTAACCCAACTGGGGTAACACCCGGAGCTTGAAGTTCAGACTTGGTTGAGGTCATGAGTTCTGGAACATCTGTCTCGCGGACAGTCGGGCTATAATCAACTGGTTGGGTCAGCAATCCCGCTGAGTAACCACTGGTGGTGCGACACCGCGCTGAGTAAATCCAACTGGTTGGGGCACTGGGCTGTGTAGTATATCAAGCTGGTTGGGGACACCCGGGCTGAGTAATCAACTGGTTGGGGCACCCAGGCCTGAGTAAACTCAACTCGGTTGGGACACCGGGCTGAAGTAACCTCAACTGGTTGGGGCACCCGGGCTGAGTATCACTCGGTTGTGGGCCTCGCGCTGAGTAACTCAACTGTGTTGGGCACCCCGGGCTGAGTAATCAACTGGTTGCGGGCACCCAGGCTGAGTAAACCAACTGGTTGGGGCACCCGGCTGAGTAACCAACCTGGTTGGGGAGCACCGGCAGGCTGAGTAATCAACTGGTTGGGCAGCCAGGCTGAGTAACCAACTGGTTGGGCACCTGGCTGAGTAACCAACTGGTGGGGCACCCGGCTGTAAACACTGGTGGGGCAGCCGGCTGAGTAATCAACTGGTTGGGACACCCGGCTGAGTAATCAATGGTTGGCGCGACCCGGGCTGAGTAAATCAACTTGGTTGGCACCCAGGCTGAGTAACCACTGGTTTTGGGGCACCCGGCTGAGTTACCAACGTGGTTGGGGACACCCGGCTGAGTAATCAACTGGTTGGGGCACCCGGGCTGAGTATCAACTGGTTGGGCACCCGGGCTGAGTATCAACTGGTTGGGACACCGGGCTGAGTAATCAACTGGTTGGGGGCACCTGGGCTGAGTATCAACTGGTTGGGGCACCCTGGCCGCTGAGTATCAACTGGTTGGGACACCCGGCTGAGTATCAAGGGTTGGGACCCGGGCTGAGTATCAACTGGTTGGGGCTACCCGGGCTGAGTAATCAAAATCTGTTGGGGAGCCGATAGAGTAATCAAACTGTTGGCGTTAGCACCAGGGCTGAAGTACACAATGGTTGCGGGCCGGCCTAGTAACCTTGGAACCCGGCTGAGTAATCAACTGGTGGGTACCACGGGCTGTACCATTGAGTTGCACCCGGCTAATCAATGAAGTTGGCCGCCCGTGTAGCCAACTGGTTGCCCGGGCCCTGAGCTATTCAACCTTGGCTTGGGGAACTCCGCGGCTGAGTACATTCAATGGATTGGACACCCGGGTCTGAGTAATCAACTGGTCTGCGGACCGGGCGGAAGTAACACCGGTTGGATGGGTAGGATCAACAACTGGTTGGTCGGGGCAGCCTGGGCTGAGTACACAACTGGTTGGGTGCACCTCGGGCTGAGTAATCACAACCCTGGTGCCAAGCGCCTGGGGCTGAGTATATCAACCTGGTTGGGACCCTGCTGAGTAGCAACCTGTGGGATCCGCCATGTACCCTTCACTGGTTGGTGGAACCCGGCTGGAGTTAACCAACCTGGTTGGCGAACTCCCCAGGCTGGTCTCATAGAGCAGAAGCTTATGAATCTTAATTGCAGAACGAATTGGAGGTCTATCTGCCGTAAGAGCAATTCATCTGTGAAGAAGCCTTTGATAAAGGGTTTCATGAAGCCTTCTGCTGTAGTGCCTTCTAATAAGTTATTAGGTTGCATAACGTTTAAAGTAGTAATAACTGGGCTAGTTAAGCTTTAACGCTTACTTACACTTAGGGTCGTTTAGCTTTCCGTCTATCTTCTACACAGTAGGCAGCTCTTCATAGCGCTCGCGAGGAAAGAACCCTCTCGTCGTCCAAGAATCAACCCTGCGTACCTGCACACAGCTTTCAGCTAATCGCATTATATTTGTCTGTGAAGATTAAATATGCCCCCCCCCCACCACACACCACATACCAACACAGTTAATCATAGCTCCTAGACGCGACACAACTGCCGCGGGTTATATTTGTACAGCATGCTAAAAACAACATTTTCACACTAAATAAATGAATTGTTGTCGATATCTCCTGTCTGAACTACCGGAACTAGTGTGGAAGTCCCTCCCTCTCTCCGGACGTCTCAATGGAAAGACTCACTATTTGGTTAATACGTACCATTTCAAGATGACTTGAGCTGACTAACAGGGGATTCATTCAAAATTCTCGTAGAGTACATTCAATATTCATACATTCCAGGAACCCGATTCTGAGACCGTTCAGTCTGGTATATTATCTGTTTGAATCGCTCAACACCGCCTAAGTTTTAATTTAAACTGCCACAATCATGTAACCGATTTCATGCTCATACCTAGATTCCTCGTCGGACGGTGAATAGGGATGTCTTCTCTTGTCTCTATCCGGTCCAAACATGATCGATGCCACCGAATCTCCTCGACGTTTTAAGAATCCAGGCCTGCAGGTTAGATCCGCGCATATATGCAGGCTAGAGTTACGTAGATTCTAAGTGCGTGGTTAATAGATCTTTCAATCCCTGACAGTTAAGAGGTGCGATTATCCACTGAGGTGGTTAAGAGGTCCTTCAAATCCTTCGTGTAGGCGGTGTAGGAGAAGCCATGAATTTGTCTCTATCAAGCTAACATCCGTGAGAGAGGCAGGGCTTAGGATACCAAGACCGGAAGGATTAGGAAATATCGCTTATCTCTCGAAGTCTGGCACTCGATTCCACTAGTCTTCTGGTCAACAGGTTAATGACTCCAGTTCCTGAAAGGGGTTTACGACTCTCAATGCTCTCTGAAGGGCTTAAGGCATACTCATCCTGAGTTGGTAGTTCCACTCTCACATGTCTCATTAGATCCCTCTTAGTTCCTTGAATTGGTTAATGATCTATTTCTCTTATCCGAGTTACTATTAGACTCCATTGTCCTTTGAAGTTTTATTAATTCGAGGGAAGCTGAGGGTATTAAGATTTCCATCCTGTATAGATACTTTGTTAGAATTCTTCGCTTAGTGTCTCTGAAGGGCAGTGTACTAATGTACATCCCAAGACTGCATGTCTGCACTGATCCAAGGTTCTTACAATGCAATGTGTTAAGATCTCGGCTTCCTGAATGTCGGTCGGCTAAGACATTCAGTGCCACTGAAAGTATACAGTATCTCGGATTTTTGGCATGTACACCGGGTCAAAGAGGGCTCACTTATATGGACTGAAATTGAGAGGATGAGAGTAGTATGTTCGTAATTCCTGCCCAACTCGAGCTTATTCCTGAGTAGAGTCTAGAGTCACCATACTAGATTTTTGGTATTTGAATACCGGATGCTCAACAGTTTTCTATTATTTAAGGCGACAGATGAGGTCCCATACTCTTTTCTTTATAAACATTACAGAAGATGTAATATCCCATGTCTTGGCTACCTGGAAGGTAATCCCATAGATGGAAATTAGCAATCCTACAAATTCGCTATTATGACTAGTGCCTTTCGGCATGAGTATTTTTTACTTTATGATCCGCCTCTGAGCTCCACATTGTCCCTTGTCTTAAACCGTTCTGATCCTAGCCTGTTATTGCTCTCACAATTTAGTACTTAAAAATACAATACTACAAAACAACATAGTTTTTGCTTGCTCGTGTGGTCGGACCATCTAGAGCATCACAGGGTCAATACCCTACGCGATCCTTAGGGGTGACCAATAGCTACAGAGCAGGTTTTCTTCTTCCACTCTTGTGAAATGTTTTGCACATGTTTTTCTAAATATAAACAGAAATCCCTTAATTTCACTTAATAGAGCTGATGTTTCAGAGGCTCCTTTCTCCGGTACTTGGACACTCATTTCATTATTGAGCTCTAGGTGCGTATTCTCTGTTACCTTTTCCTCTTTTCGGTATTTCTGATCTCATTTGAGATTGCTTTTTTTCACATGATATCTTGACTGGTGATTGCTCGTTCACCTGTTGCCGTGAATAGTTCAATCTGATTTGGACATTCTGAGTGTTCATGGACTCACAAGCTTGCAGTCACACAGGGCTGGTCGGTCATGCTCATATGTGTGGTCGGCACATGTTGACATTTGCACTGGTTCCAGTAGTTAATAAACTTGCAGCCATGATGGTTAGAATGGTAATTGTAGCCCAAGATGCTGCCTGAGGATCACCTGGAGCTTTGCCGTCAGCGGTGGTCATCAGCATGGCTGAGGTTGAACGCGCGTTACATCGCCATTAAAGCGAGAGTCCTGCTAGCTAGGTCTCAGGAAGTTTTCCCTTAACCTAACTTCATGTTATGCTTATTTTCAAGGCGGGTGCACTGGATAATCTTAAGTGACAATTGATTAAATTCTTCAGAGCAATACCGCTGATGGGTGCAATTAACCTTAGCCTTATAGCTTCATTGTTCTCATTTTGTTGAGTCGTTATTCATGGTTTTCACACTTCTGTTGACGGTACTTGCCCATGTTCTCTGGTGGGTGCACGTTTTAGCGCAAGATACAGACGGCTTACCCGCCTTCCTCTTGCCTCTCCCAACACTATTCTGCTAGTCTCTTTCAGGCTCATCTGACGTAGGCCTACCTCTCTTATTCTCCGCATTCTCACTAGCTCTGCCTTTCGTCCTCTCTGTATTTCACTCACCGGCCGGATATAGGGTGGCTTCTTTAGTATTTACTGTTTGCGATGATACTGACACTGTTTGATAAAGATCAATTTACAGGTTGAGACATTGGCGCGTCGACACTGCTGTGCTCCACCGTAACGAGAGAGCCGTTACGCTATTACTCGCCTTAGTGGTATATATCCACATATTCGCTCAAAATGAGATTGGCAGTTGTGTATAACGATAAACATGTTTTCTAGAGCCTAGTAACAAATTGCATGGGCCAATCTGGCTGTGGCGGGTGTAGGCTCAGAGTTGCCGGGGACTATTTAAAATTCAAAGGGCTTCCTTTGGGTGTTTTTTCAGAGTTGGGGCCCCTTATTGGGTCTCGGCGGGACTTTACGCCTATCTGCTTTCTTGGTTCCATTCCCGCGTGCAGCGGTCGCCCGCGTCGTGTGGGCCTGCCTCTCTTTCTTCTTGCCTACTTTTCTTTCTCGACTCGCTCTGCCTCGTCTCGTCTCTCCGTTGCTGCCCTGGATTTGCGCCGTTTCCTCCGTGCTATGCACAACAACGAACAATACTAATGAAAAAAATACAAAATACACCAGAGAGCTTCAGAGAGCTCTAAAATACACCAGAGAGCTTCAGAGAGCTCTAAAATATGAGATTTTAGTCAGCAGCAGCAGTGTGCAGGCATTGCTCCGTACCAGTTCAACCAAGAGCACCACAACACCAACCCTCAAAGACACTAAAGGTTGCCCGCATATTAGGTTCTGTTTGCTCCTAGCAGAACCCAACTAGGCAAAGCCATTCATCTGTGCCTCGCATACTCACCTTAAAATATATTTTGCTTGAAAAACGAGWACATTTTACTGTTTGTTCTTCTTGAGACAATGTAGCAAACAACATAGCCAGTAACATTTCCTCAAAATATTCCCGAATTAATCTAAGATAAATCTGTAATTAATTTGGACGRTTTTGCAGAGAAGGTCTTAGCCGTGCAATTGTATATCTAACTAAGATTTTTTTGGTGCATTTCTCAAGTGAAAAAATGTGCATGAAAACTAGTCGTCTCTCGTTGAATGACAACACGCACTTCATTGAAGAATCCCGTCCCATAGTTCCCACTCCTACTAGGAGTAGTACTGTTGACCAATCACAGACAAAGGGGTGTAGACCTCATCTAATGAACATCAACATGCCTCAAGGAAAAAACCTGCCGAACATCAAAACGAACAAAAAAAGTCTCAAAAATATCATCATAACACCTGCACACCACATTTTGACTGTGAAGCATGTGACAACCTTAAGGCTGTGTCCCCCAAAATGGACCCCTATTTGCTTTATAGTGCACTAATAACCCCATAGGGCTCTGGTCAAAAGTAGTGCACTATGTAGGGAATAGGGTGCCATTTGGGATGCATCCTAAACTAAGAGATAATCCAGTTCCAGACTGAAGACTCTAGACTCTGTCATAGACAGGTTGTGTGTGTGTGGTGTGTGTGTGTGGTGTGTTGTGGTGTGTGTGTGGTGTGTGTGTGTTGTGTGTGTGTGTGTGTGTGTGTGTGTGTGTTGTGTGTGTGTGTGTGTGGTGTGTGTGTGTGTGTATGTATGTGTTCCTGCTTGTGTGTGCGTCTGTCCCATTGTGTGTTGTCCTGCTAGGCCCCAGGCATAGGGATACCTTCCAGACGACACACCGCTCAACTGGGATGGTTTCACATTTAACTGACAGGACAAGACATTTCACTCCGACTGGCTTCTAGTAGAGGAGAGTCTAACAGGGCCCTGTGGGACCCTCTGGCTTCTAGTAGAGGAGAGTCTAACAGGGCCCTGTGGGACACCTCTGGCTTCTAGTAGAGGAGAGTCTAACAGGGCTGTGGCACCTCTGGCTTCTGGTAGAGGAAGAAGTTC
>NW_019942875.1:106073-110109 GCF_002910315.2 Salvelinus sp. IW2-2015 | reverse complement strand
GACGCTTTCGAATCCTAAATACACCAGAGGCTTCAGAGAGCTCTAGACCAAATACACCAGAGAGCTTTCAGAGAGCTCTACAATACACCAGGGAGCTTCAGAAGAGGTCTAAAATACACCAGAGAGCATCAGAGAGCTCTAAAATACACCACAGAGCTTCAGAGATCTCTAAATACACCAGAGCGCTTCAGAGAGCTCTACAATACACCAGAGAGCTTCAGAGAGTTCTACAATTACACCAGAGAGCTTCAGAGAGCTCTAAAAATACACCAGAGAGCTTCAGAGAGCTATAAAATATGAGATTTTAGTCAGCCAGCAGCAGTGTGCAGGCATTGCTCCGTACCAGTTCAACCAAGAGCACACAACACCAACCCTCAAAGACACTAAAGGTGCCCGCATATTAGGTTCTGTTTGCTCCTAGCAGAACCCAACTAGGCAAAGCCATTCATCTGTGCCTCGCATACTCACCTTAAAATATATTTTGCTTGAAAAACGAGTACATTTTACTGTTTGTTCTTCTTGAGACAATGTAGCAAACAACATAGCCAGTAACATTTCCTCAAAATATTCCCGAATTAATCTAAGATAAATCTGTAATTAATTTGGACGCTTTTGCAGAGAAGGTCTTAGCCGTGCAATTGTATATCTAACTAAGATTTTTTTGGTGCATTTCTCAAGTGAAAAATGTGCATGAAAACTAGTCGTCTCTCGTTGAATGACAAACACGCACTTCATTGAAGAATCCCGTCCCATAGTTTCCCACTCCTACTAGGAGTAGTACTGTTGACCAATCACAGACAAAGGGGTGTAGACCTCATCTAATGAAATCACATGCCTCAAGGAAAAAACCTGCCGAACATCAAAACGAACAAAAAAAGTCTCAAAAAATATCATCATAACACCTGCACACCACATTTTGACTGTGAAGCATGGGACAACCTTAAGGCTGTGTCCCCAAAATGGACCCCTATTTGCTTTATAGTGCACTAATAACCCCATAGGGTCTGGTCAAAAGTAGTGCACTATGTAGGGATAGGGTGCCATTTGGATGCACTCTAAACTAAGAGAAATCCAGACTGAAGACTCTAGACTCTGTCCCTAGACAGTGTGTGTGTGTGTTGTGTGTGTGTGTGTGTGTGTGTGGTGTGTGTGTGTGTGTGTGTGTGTGTGTGTGTGTGTGTGTGTGTGTGTGTGTGTGTGTGTGTGTGATGTGTGTGTGTGGTGTGTGTGTGTTGTGCGTGTGCCGTGTGGCGTGTGTGTGTGCACAGGAGCCTCTCCTAGAGTCAGAGGTGTCCCACAGGTTTGTGTTTGTGTCAGGACTTGTCACATTGTATACACACACCTTTGCGGGACACCTCTGAATCTAGGAGAGACTTCTGTGTAGTGTTTCTGCAAACTGCAGAATGTAGAACAAATATACTGTAGGATAAATATATACAAATATACTGTAGGATACATATATACTAATCCACTGTAGGATAAATATATACTAATACATTGTAGGATAAATATATACTGATACTCTGTAGGATAAATATATACTAATAGGCTGATACAAATGTCATGTAGGTACACTACATGACCAGAAGTATGTGGACACCTGCTCGTCGAACATCTCATTCCAAAATCATGAGCGTTAATATAGAGTTGGTCCCCTATTTTCTGCTAAAACAGCRTCCACTCTTCTGGGAAGGCTTTCCACTAGATGTTGGAACATTGCTGCGGGGACTTGCTTCCATTCAGTCACAAGAGCATTTGTGAGGTCAGGCACTGGCTCGCAGTCGGCGTTCCAAGTAATCCCGAATGTGTTTGATGGGGTTGAGGTCAGGGCTCTGTGCAGGCCAGTCAAGTTCTTCCACACTGATCTCGACAAACCATTTCTGTATGGACATCGCTTTGTGCACAGGGGCATTGTCATGCTGAGACAGGAAAGGGCCTTCCCAAACTGTTGCCAAAAAATTGGAAGGACAGAATCATCTACAATGTAATTGTGTGCCATAGCCTTAAGAATTCCCTTCACTGGAACTAAGGGGCCTAGCTCAAACCATGAAAAACAGCCCTAGACAATTATTCCTCCAACACCAAACTTTACAGTTGGCACTATGCATTGGGGAAGGTAGCGTTCTCCTGGCATCTGCCAAACCCAGATTCTTCRGTCAGATTGCCAGATGGTGAAGCGTGATTCATCACTGCAGAGAACGCGTTTCCACCGCTACAGAGTCCAATGGCGGCAAGCTTTAGGCTTGTATGCAGCTMCTCMYCCATGGAAACCCATTTTATGAAGCTCCTGACAAACAGTTATTGTGCTGACGTTGCTTCCAGAGGCAGTTTGGAACTCGGTTGTGGAGTGTTGCAACCGAGGACAGATGATTTTTACAAGCTTCAGAACTCGGCAGTCCCGTTTTGTGAGCTTTTGTGCTCTACCACTTCGCGGCTGAGCCGTTGTTGCTCCTAGACGTTTCCATTTCARAATAACAGCACTTTCATTTGACCGGGGCAGCTCTAAAAGCCCAGAAATTGTACAAACTGACCTGTTGGAAAGTTGGCGTCCTATGACTGTGCCACGTTGAAAATCATTTATCTCTTCTGTAAGGCCATTCAACTGCCAAACATACTGTATGTATGGAGAATGCATGGCAGTTTGCTCAATTTTATACACCTGTCAGTAACAGGTATGGCTGAAATAGCCAAAACCACTAATTTGAAGGGGTGTCCACATACTTTTGTATATATAGTGTACTGTATATTGAAGAGGTACTGAGAGAAGGATGCTCAATAATAAAATATAAATGTATATGTCATATATGTCATATAGTGGAGGAAGAAAAATATGATAAATGACAAGCATAACCACACAGTCAGTTACTCTACCACACAGCTAGAAACTACCACACAGCTAGAAACTACCACACAGATAGACTCTACCACACAGTCAGTTAGACTCTACCACACAGTCAGTTAGACTCTACCACACAGTTAGACTCTACCACACAGTCAGTTAGACTCTACCACACAGTCAGTTAGACTCTACCACACAGTCAGACTCTACCACACAGTCAATTAGACTCTACCACACAGTTAGACTCTACCACACAGTCAGTTAGACTCTACCACACAGTTAGACTCTATCACAAAGTTAGACTCTACCACCCAGTCAATTAGACTCTACCACACAGTCAGTTAGACTCTACCACACAGTCAGACTACAAAAAGAGGAGGGAGATAACACAGTCCAGAACTAATACCAAGCAGTCAGTTAGATCTACACAGGGCAGTCAAACTCTACACACAGATCAGGACTCTACGACGCAGTCAGTTAGACTCTGAGCGCAACATGAGCAGTGGCAGTTAGACTCTGCACACAGTCAGACTGACTACCACACAGTAGTTAGACTCTAGCCACACAGTCAGTACTGCTAGCACACAGTCGTTGACTCTACACAGACAGTCAGACTCTACCGACAACAGTCAGTTAGACATCTACGGAACAGGTGCAAACTCTATAGACAGTCAGACTCTACCACGAGGCAGTTAGACTGCTACCACAACAGTCAGCTTAGACTCTACCACACAGTAGACTCTACCACACACAGGGTCTAACTCTACACAGCGCAGCTTCGCAAAGTTAGACTCTACCCACAGCAGCTCACACCGTTAGCTTACGACCGTTTACTCTACCAAACACGTCAGACTCTACCACACAGTCACGCCTCTACCACAGTCAGTTAGACTCTACCACACCAAGTCAAGTTAGACTCTACGCGCACAGCAGCAGTTTTGACTCTACCGAGCCACACAGTTTCAGACCTGCTACCAACACAGTCAGACTATAGCCCACAACAGTCAGGCTCAACGCTACACAGTCATATAGACCTCTACCACACAGTCAGTTAGACTCTGGACCATCACATGTCAGAACTCTCTACCGAGCACGTCAGACTCTACCACAACAGTCAGCCTCAACACAGCAAGTCCGTTAAGACTCTACCGACATGTCAGTTTAGACTCTACCACACAGTGTAGACTGCTACACACA
>NW_019942875.1:99040-105773 GCF_002910315.2 Salvelinus sp. IW2-2015 | reverse complement strand
AGTCAGTTAGACTCTACCACACAGTCAGTTAGACTCTACCACACAGTCAGACTCTACCACACAGTCAGACTCTACCACACTGTCAGTTAGACTCTACCACACAGTCAGTTAGACTCTACCACACAGTCAGACTCTACCACACAGTCAGACTCTACCACACAGTCAATTAGACTCTACCACACAGTCAGTTAGACTCTACCACACAGTCAGTTAGACTCTACCACACAGTCAGTTAGACTCTACCAGACAGTCAGACTCTACCAGAGTCTCGCAGTTGGAGGGAGAGGGATGTTGCCGTCTCTTTCTCCATCCTACCGTCTCTATCTCCATCCTACCGTCTCCTTCTCCATCCTACCGTCTCTTTCTACATCCTACCATCTCTTTCTCCATCCTACCGTCTCTTTCTCCATCCTACCGTCTCCATCTCCATCCTACCTTCTCCATCTCCATCCTACCGTCTCCTTCTCCATCTTAAGGTCTCCTTCTCCATCCTATCGTTTCCTTCTCCATCCTACCATCTCCATCTCCATCCTACCGTCTCCATCTCCATCCTGCTGTCTCCTTCAACGACACTGTGTTGTTCTTCAAAGGACCTCAGCTAACAGAGGTGTTCGTTAGCTCTCGCATCGCCTGCCACTCACTTCAGCTCCTTTCCTCAATGGATTTTGGGACAGGTTTCCTGACTGAAGTCCTCCTAGTTCGCCGTTGATCCAGGATCCAGTCTAGTGCGTGTGCATTTGTGCGACCGTGTGTGTGTATGTGTGTGTCCATTGATGTGTGTTGGCTAGGCAGCAGCATTAGTGGATCCATGTTGACCTGTGTTTGGCTATCCCTGAGGGACTAGGTGTAAAGCAGGGAACCATGTTGACCTGTGTTTGGCTATCCCTGAGGGACTGGGTGTAAAGCAGGGATCCATGTTGACCTGTGTTTGGCTATCCCTGAGGGACTGGGTGTAAAGCAGGGAAGCATATTGACCTGTGTTTGGCTATCCCTGAGGGACTGGGTGTAAAGCAGGGAAGCATATTGCAGAGTTGACATGAGCTAGGGTACACAGCATGACCAGTCTGGCTGCTCAGAGGGCCTCTCTGACGGGAACAGAAGTGTATGTGTGTGTGTGTGTGTGTTTGAGTGTGTGTGTGTGTGTGTGTGTGTTTGAGTGTGTGTGTGTGTTGGTCTGTTTGTGTGAACAGAAGTCACTGTTGTTAGGGATGGGAATTGCGGCCGCCTGTATTTGACAGGAACCCATGCGGTACAAAGGCTCCTACCTCTTGCTGGCACGTTGGAGTGTGTGTGTGTGTGTGTGTGTGTGTTTGTGTTTCTGTCTAGTTGCCATGGAGAAAGTTGTGACTTGCATCAAAGAAAGGCAGTTTGAAACCCACAGAAACCTTTGGTGTCTAATTCTGTTAGCAGTTTACAAGCGTTTCGGTACACCCGCAAATACATCTGCATGTAACAAATGCGACTTGATTTGATTTCTCTTCTATACAATGTCATGGCTGAGAATGCTGAAACAAATACAAGAACAACAAGTTCCCTGAACAAAATGGTTTCTGAATGGTTTGCCACTTTCAGCGTTTCGCTCGCTAGCTCTTCTCCCGCCAGTCTTCCTTGTCTTAAATATATATATATTCTTTAAACTTTTCCTCATTCTGTCTTTCTCTTTGTAAAACGTGTGTTTACTGTGCTTGTGTTTTCTCTCTATCTCATCCAATATCATTCCTCCTCTTTCTCTCTATTTCCTGTGTTTCTTTCTCTTTGCTATTGCTAGTTCTATTCTCTCCTCTTGCAGTGGGCTTCTCTGGGCTTCTCTGGGCTTCTCTGGGCTTCTCTGGGCTTCTCTGGGCTTCTCTGTGCTTCTCTGGGCTTCTCTGGGCTTCTCGGATGAGCTCATGTTTTTTTTCTCTGTAGTCTCTCCCTCCTTCCTTTCTGGTATAGGTGCCCTTTTTCTACTCTTCTTCCTTTTTTTCTCTCAGTCCACCTCACCTCACCTCACCTCACCTCACCTCACCTCACCTCACCTCACCCCACCCCACCTCACCTCACCTCACCTCACCTCACCTCACCTCACTCACCTCACCTCACCTCACCTCACACCTCACCCACCTCACCTCACCCCCACCTCACCTCACCTCACCCCACCTCACCTCAACTCACCCCACCTCACCTCACCCCACCTCACCTCACCTCACCTTCACACCTCATTCCACTCCACCTCACTCCACCTCACCCCGCTCCACCTCACCTCACTCCACCTCACCTCACTCCACCTCACCTCACCCCACTCCACCTCACCCACTCCACCTCACCCCACTCCACCCCACCCCACCCCACTCCACCTCACCTCACCCACTCCACCTCATCTCACCCCACTCCACTCCACCTCACCTCACCCCACTCCACTCCACCACTCCACCACTCCACCTCACCTTACCCCACTCCACCTCACCCCACTCCACCTCACCTCACCCCACTCCACCTCACCTCACCCCACTCCACCTTATCTCACTCCACCACACCTCAATCCACCTCACCTCACTCCACCCCACCCCACTCACCTCACCGCACCTCACTCCACCTCACCCCACTCCACTCCACTCCACCTCACCTACTCCACATCACCTCACCCCACCTCACCTCACCCCACCTCACCCACTCCACCTCACCTCACCTCACCCACTCCACCTCACCCCACTCCACCACCTCACCGTCACCTCACCTCACCTCACCTCACCTCACCCCACTCCACTCCAGCCTCACCCCACTCCACCTCACCTCACCCCACCCCACCCCACTCCACCCCACCCCACCTCACCCCACTCCACTCCACCTCACCTCAGTCCAATCAACCTCACCTCACCTCACCCCACTCCACTCTCCACCTCACCTCAGTCCACTCCACTCCACATCACCTCACCTCACCTCACCCCACTCCACTCCACCTCACTCAGTCCACTCCACCTGACCTCACCTCAGTCCACTCCACCTCAGTCCACTCCACCTCAGTCCACTCCACCTCACCTCACACCACTCACCTCACTCCACCTCACCCTCAGTCCACTCCACCTCAGTCCACTCCACCTCACCTCACTACACTCACCTCACGCCAATCCACCCCACTCCACCTCACCTCACTCCACCCCACTCCACCTCACCTCACCTACCTCACTCCACCTACCCACTCCACTCCACTCCACCTCACCTTACTCCACATCACCTCACCACACTCCACCTACCCTCACACCCCACTCACCCCACTCCACCTCAACCTCACCTCACCTCACCCACTCCACCTCACCCACCCACTCCACCTCACCTCACCTCACCCCACTCCACTCCAACTCACCTCACCCCACTCCACCCACCTCACCCCACCCCACCCACTCCACCCCACCCCACCTCACCCCACTCCACCTCACCTCACTCCACCCACCCACCCCACCTCACCTCACTCCACCTCACCTCACCCACCCCACCCCACCCCACCCCACCCCACCTTCACCCACTCCACCTCACCTCACCTCACTCCACCCCACTCCACCTCACCCCACTCCACCTCACTCCACCTCACCTCACCCCACCCCACCACCCCCAATCCACCCCACCCCACCTCACCCCACTCCACCTCACCTCACTCCACCTCACCTCACTCCACCTCACCTCACCTCACCCCACTCCACCCCACCTCACCCCACTCCACCTCACCCCACTCCACCTCACCTCACCCCGCTCCATCTCACCTTACCCCACTCCACCTCACCCCACCCCACTCCACCTCACCCCACTCCACCCCACTCCACCTTCACCCCACCTCACCTCACCCACACTCCACCTCACCCCACTCCCTCTCACCTCACCTCACCCCACTCCACCTCACCTCACCCCACTCCACCTCACCTCACCTCACCTCACCTCACCTCACTCCACCTCACCTCACCTCACCCCACCCCACTCCACCTCACCTCACCTCACCTCACCTCACTCCACCTCATCCATCCTCACCCTCATCAGCCATACTCACCCATCTTCACGCCTCCTGTCCTTACCCTTCCCCTCCCCTCCTCTCCCCACTATTTAGCCTTTGCCATTCTCCCTGAGAGACAAGGTTCCAGCCCTGAGGTTCCGGGCATCGCTTGGCCTCTTCGTCTCTGGCAGTCCCACCCACCCTGTCTGTCCGACTCGGGGGAGTCTACACGCTGTGTTTTGTGTGTGTGTGTGTGTGTGTGTGTGTGTGGTGTGTGTGTGGTGTGTGTGTGTGTGTGTGTGTGTGTGTGTGTGTTGTGTGTGGTGTGTGTGTGTGTGGTGTGTGTGTGTGTTGTCTGCCTCGCCAGCCTGTCTGCCACAGGGAGTGTACAACGCTGAGCCAGACATTGCCTGACCTCTAGTCTCTCTCTGCCATCTTGCTGCCCCTGTCAGCCCCGTGAGTCCCTCGCGCCAGCTTTAGGTAGACCTATCTGTCAGGTAGATTAATATTTCAGGGAGAGCACAGCACTTGTTTTGCCCACCCCAGAGCCCAGACTCCAGACGGCTTCTACCCAGCATAGAAGTAGAGACGGAGGGAGGAGGAAAGCACTAGCCGAGGAAGTTTGTTTTCACTATCCCCTCCCTTCCTGCAAGAGGAGTCGACTTTTACGAAGCTGGCGCCGTTCAACCTTGTGTTATTATTGATGATTTCACTGGTTGGTATGATAGGTTTGCAACATGGTGAAATCAGGAAATGAAAAAAGCTCTCTTTGGCAGCATAGCCAAGAGATTGTTTCAGATTTTCATCACCTAAAGCATTTGAAGACTGTATGCAATGTTGAAACTCTCACTGTGCAATTTTGTGTTTGCCAGAAGTGTGGTTCCAATATGTGACTGTATATATATATGACGTTTGCTTTATGTGCTGTATTAAGAACAATAACTGACATTATTATGGACAACTGTGACAACACCACCCCTTTATAGTGTACCTGTCACGAACAGTGACAACTCACCCCCCCCCCCCCCTTTATAGTGTACCTGTCACGAACAGTGACAACTCCCCCCTTTATAGTGTACCTGTCACGAACAGTGACAACTCCTCCCCCTTTATAGTGTACCTGTCACGAATAGTGACAACTCCTCCCTTTATAGTGTACCTGTCATAACAGTGACAACTCCTCCCCCTTTTATAGTGTACCTGTCACGAATAGTGACAACTCCTCCCCCCTTTATAGTGTACCTGTCACGAACAGTGACAACTCCTCCCTTTATAGTAGTACCTGTACATGAACTATGTTGACAACGTCAACTCCCCCCTTTATTAGTGTACCTGTCACGAACAGTGACAACGTCCCCCCTTTATAGTGTACCTGTCACGAACAGTGACAACTCCTCCCCCCTTTATAGTGTACCTGTCACGAATAGTGACAACTCCCCCCTTTATAGTGTACCTGTCACGAACAGTGACAACTCCTCCCCTCCCCCCTTTATAGTGTACCTGTCACGAACAGTGACAACTCCACCCCCCTTTATCCTGTGCTTCTGTAACCGATGTGAAATGGCTAGCTAGTTAGCGGTGGTGCGCGCTAATAGCGTTTCAATCGGGTGACGTCACTCGCTCTGAGACCTTGAAGTAGTTGTTCCCCTTGCTCTGCAAGGGCCGCGGCTTTTGTGGCGCGATGGGTAACGATGCTTGGTGGGTGTCAGTTGTTGATGTGTGCAGAGGGTCCCTGGTTGGGGCGAGGAGAGGGACGGAAGATATACTGTTACACTTCTGAGTTTCTTTCTGGTCAACTGTGTTGGAATAGTAAATCAGTAACTAGGCGGTTAACCCAAAAGAAGAAAACACAAAAGACTTTCAGCTTCCACATAACAGACAAGTATTGTCTTCTTCGCTACGTCATTTTGATTGATAGCCATTTCAACGTTGCTGGACAGAGTTTGACATTGTCTACCTACGATCGTTTACAGAGTCGAGCCCCGAGAGATTGTTCCCTGATTCAAGACAAGCCACATGAAACCATGTTTGTTAAAGTAGAAAAGCGAAAGGACCACTTCACGCTAAAAGCAATAAACATTTTAAGTTCATATTTTTCAACAGTGTTAAAAGTCACTTCCTGGTTGAAATCCGATCTGAACCTGTATGCTGAAATCCGATCTGATCCTGTATGTTGAATTTCCGATCTGATCCTGATTGCTGAATGCCGATCTGATCCTGATTGCTGAATGCTGATCATATCATGTATGCTGAAATGTGTAATGCAGTCAATGTTTTTCTATTGTTTTCTACTAATTTTTTATTAAAACATTTGTGTTACCAGGAAGTGTTATATTAAGTGTTAGTTCAGATTCTGCACCACGGTGTGCTGACTAAGAAACTGTAGTCAAGGAGTTCTGCACCACGGTGTGCTGACTTGGAAACTGTAGTCAAGGAGATCTGCACCACGGTGTCCTGACTAAGAAACGGTAGTCAAGGAGTTAACTCGTTCAAGACTGCTTTAGCCAATAGAGAGCCAATAGTGTGTCACGCACACTTCAGTCCCCCTTCAGCAAGGGGTGAAAATAATCGTACTACTATGACTGCTCTCCTCATATCCTCCTCTCCTCATATCCTTCTCTCCTCCTCACATCCTTCTCTCCTCTTATCCTCCTCTCCTCATTACCTCCTCTCCTCTTATCCTCCTCTCCTCATTACCTCCTCTCCTCTTATCCTTCTCTCCTCTTATCCTCCTCTCCTCATTACCTCCTCTCCTCTTATCCTCTTCTCCTC
>NW_019942875.1:75295-93308 GCF_002910315.2 Salvelinus sp. IW2-2015 | reverse complement strand
GGATAAGAGAGAGGAGAAGAGGACAGGATATTAGGAAACGAGGAGGACAGAAGCTATGAGGAGAGTAGTTAGAGGAGAGGAGAATAAGAGGATAAGGAGAGGAGGATATGAGAGGACGATATGAGGAGGAGGAGAGGAGGATACAGAGAGGAGGATAAGAGGAGAGGATGAGAGGAGGATTATAGGAGAGGAGGACAGAAGGCTAAGAGAGATAGTTAATGAGGAGAGGAGGATAAGAGGAAAGAGAGGAGAGGAGAGATGAAGAGGAGGAGAGAGGAGAGGAGGATATGAGGAGAGGAGGGAGAGGAGGTCCTCTCCTGATATCCTCCTCTCCTCCTCTCCTCCTCCCCTCCCCTCCTCCTCTCCTCATATCTTCCTCTCCTCTTATCCTCCTCTCCTCCTCTCTTCATATCCTCCACTCCTCATATCCTTCTGTCCTCCCATCTTCATATTCACAGTGATGAAAGTCAAAAGCAGGGGTTTTGGACAGAAGTTTGGACAGAGATAGAGAGAGAGAGAAATACAGAGAGAGATGGAGAGAGAGACAGACAGAGAGAAGCGTGAGAGAAGAATAAGAGAGATGGTTCGAGACACACAGAGGGAGGGGGGGGAGATTGGGAGAAAGAAGGGGGTTGGTGAGTGGGAGAGGGAGAGAGAGAGGTGGTGGTGGGAGAGACAGAGAGGGGGGAGAGTGGGAGAGTGATGTCTTCCAGCTGTCTGTAAGATATATTTTACCCAGAGCTTCTCTCTCTCAGTCCCTCCAGATCTTAGGAAGGTCTGGAACTGGTTTCAAATAACGTTAGAGGTTTCATATATTCTCCAAAAGGAGTTGACTCTTCAATATAGTTTTTTAGCTTACGTATTTGTATTCAACTGTAGACTGATTCTTTCCCTGTCCTGATGGTGAAACTCTAGGCTCTTGGTAACAGGCTGTTTCAACGTTCAACAACGCTAGCTATGCAGTAGTTGTCGAACAAGCCAGTGACAAGTTGGCCAAAACAGAAACAGACTGTCATGCACACTACTGAAACTAACAACTATACTATATATATATATAGAGAGAGAGAGAGACAGCGAGAGAGCGAGAGAGCGAGAGAGAGAGAGAGAGAGAGAGAGAGAGAGAGAGTGTGTACAGAAGAGAAGGGTATATCATTACGGTGTCTATGGTATCTACAATAGAGTAAAGCTGTCTGCTTAAGATTTGGAGTAAAGGCTCCATGAGTACTATAATAATAACAATAATAATAATGATGATTATATGGTGGGTGCTTCCTTTTTCAGGAAATGTGATTTTTTTTCTTCATATCCCAAGAGTTGGGTCAGTCATTATCAATGGAGAGTTGGGTCAGTCATTATCAACGAAGAGTTGGGTCAGCCATTATCAACGAAGAGTTGGGTCAGTCATTATCAACAGAGAGTTGGGTCAGTCATTATCAACAGAGAGTTGGGTCAGTCATTATCAACGGAGAGTTGGGACAGTCATTATCAACGGAGAGTTGGGTCAGTCATTATCAACAGAGAGTTGGGTCAGTCATTATCAACGGAGAGTTGGCTCAGTCATTATTAACGGAGAGTTGGGTCAGTCATTATCAACGGAGAGTTGTGGGGACAGTCATTATTCAACGGAGAGTTGGGATCAGTCATTTATCAAACAGAGGTTGGCTCAGTCATTATCAACGGAGAGTTGGCTCAGTCATTATCAACAGGGAGTTGGGTCAGTCATTATCAACGGAGAGTTGGGTCAGTCATTATCAGCGGAGAGTTGGGTCAGTCATTATCAACAGAGAGTTGGGTCAGTCATTATCAACGGCGACCCTGGAGCAATTAGTGTTAAGTTCCTTGCTCAAAGGCACATCGACAGATTTTTCACCTTGTCGTTGGCACAATGATCTAACTGCTAGGCTACCTGCCGCCCCATGCTTTTGTGGTAGCTACAGTAGATTAAAGCTGTCGTCGTGTGTTGTGTGTGTGTTACAGAGTAAAAAGAATAACAACAGAACTCTATCATCGTTATCAAGCAATTAACATGTTCCAGATCAAAGCTCTCTAAATGAGCTAGCAGGTCCTTCGAGAGAGACTGGCTAGCTGCCTTCTCTTCTCGCTGCATCAGCCTGTCCCAGTTGTAATATACTCACACCAATGTACTGTTAAAGTAGCGTTTATCCATGTACTATAAACGGCACAGGGCGAGACCCAGATGCAGACACGGGAGGCAGATGGTTCGAGTCTCTGATATTTATTTTAATCCAAGGGGTAGGCAAGAGAATGGTCGTGGACAGGCAAAATATCATAACAAGGTCAGAGTCCAGGAGGTACAGAGGGGCAGGCAGGCTCGAGGTCAGGGCAGGCAGTATGGTCAGGCAGGCGGGTTCAGAGTCAAGGCAGGCAAGGGTCAAAACCGGGAGGACTAGCGAAAGAGAGAGATACGAAAAAGCAGGCGCACGGAAAAACATGCTGGTTGACTTTACAAGACAAGACGAACTGGCAACAGACAAACGGAAAACACGGAATAAATACCCAGGTACTAATGGGGGAAACAGGTGACACCTGGAGGTGGGTGGAGACAATCACAAGGACAGGTGAAATGGATCAGGGCGTGACATAACTGTTGAATAAACATTTACATTTCAACCTGGTGGCTGTAAACATATCCTCTTCTCCTCTCCTTAATATCATAAATACTATTGAACTAAAATACTATTTAACAAGTCAAAGTCATTCCAAATAAATTGTCAGACCAGGAAACATCCCGAAAATCGGTCTTTTCACGAAAACATCTGTAGCATCTGAACCAAATTAATATGACCCCACTATAGAAGATGGTGTTCTCTGTTTTCCCCTGACACCCACAAGTGTCAATAGACTCGTCTAAAAGTACACCTTAAAAATGAATGGAATTATGGGAGATAGTTTATATATATATATTTCCTGAGCAATATTTTACAATACTTTATCAAATACTTTTTACCTTAAAGGGTTCTAAAATTAAAAATCAAATAGCTAAATTATCCTTTCTCTGTCTGTCTGTCTGTCTGTCTGTCTGTCTGTCTGTCTGTCTGTCTGTCTGTCTGTCTGTCTGTCTGTCTGTCTGTCTGTCTGTCTGTCTGTCTGCCTGCCTGGCCTGCCTGCCTGCCTTGCCTGCCTGCCTGCCTGCCTGCCTGCCTGCCTGCCTGTCTGTCCTCTCTCTCTCTCTCTCGCTCCCAAAATTCACTCACTGAGAGCATCCTTTGTATGAGCCTATTGAAGTATCTGTCCCGTTGTATCGTGACATAAAACAAAGGGACCATATGGTTGGCTTGCTGTTCTACTGTAAGTGGAGTTGATTCTCTAAAGCATTACACCATCACCATTAACATGAGCGTACTTCAGAAGGCTGCAAAAGTTTTTCCTACGTTTGGATGTTTGGTAATTGTGTTTGTGTGGTTGGTTTTGTAGCTCAGTGCTCACTAGGCGCAAGCTCCCTCCTCCCAGAACATGTTTTAAAATCAGGATAAACGATTTTATTCCAGGCTCGGGAAACTGTGTGTGTGTGTGTGTGTGTGTGTGTGTGTGTGTGTGTGTGTGTGTGTGTGTGTGTGTGTGTGTGTGTTTGTGTACGTACGTGTGTGTGTGCGTACGTACGTGTGTGTGTGTACGTACGTGTGTGTGTGTGTGTGTGCTTACGTACGTGTGTGTGTGTGCGTACGTACGTGTGTGTGTGTGTGTGCGTACGTGTGTGTGTGTGTGTCGTGTACTGTGGTGTGTGGTACGTACGTGTGTGTGTGTGGCGCGTGTGTGTGTGTGCGTACGTACGTGCGCGTGTGTGTGTGTGCGTACGTACGTGTGTGTGTGTGTGTACGTACGTGTGCGTGTGTGTGTGTACGTAAGTGTGTGTGTGTGTGTGGTGCGTACGTACGCGTGTGTGCGTACGTACGTGTGTGTGTGTTGTGTGTGTGTGCGTACGTGTGCGTGTGTGTGTGACGTACGTGTGTGTGCGTACGTACGTGTGGTGTGTGTGCGTACGTACGTACGTGTGTGTGTGTGCGTACGTACGTGTGTGTGTGTCTGCGTACGTACGTGTTGTGTGCGCGTGTGTGTGTGCGTACGTACGTGCGCGTGTGTGTGTGTGCGTACGTACGGGTGTGTGTGTGCGTACGTACGGGTGTGTGTGTGCGTACGTACGTGTGTGTGTGTGTTGTACGTACGTACGTGTGTGTGCGTACGTACGTGTGTGTGTGTGTGTGTGTGTGCGTACGTGTTGCGTGTGTGTGTGTAGTACGTGTGTGTGCGTACGTACGTGTGTGTGTGTTGCGTACGTACGTACGTGTGTGTGTGTGCGTAGTACGTGTGTGTGTGTCTGCGTACGTACGTGTGTGTGTGCGCGTGTGTGTGTGTGTGTGTGTGCGTACGTACGTGCGCGTGTGTGTGTGTGCGTACGTACGTGTGGTGTTGTGCGTACGTACGTGTGTGTGTGGTGTGTACGTACGTGTGCGTGTGTGTGTGTACGTACCATGTGTGTGTGTGTGTGTGCGTACGTACGTGTTGTGTGCGTACGTACGTGTGTGTGTGTGTGTGTGTGCGTACGTGTGCATGTGTGTGTGTACGTACGTGTGTGTGCGTACGTACGTGTGTGTGTGTGCGTACGTACGTATGTGTGTGTGTGTGCGTACGTACGTGTGTGTGTGTCTGCGTACGTACGTGTGTGTGTGCGCGTGTGTGTGTGTGTGTGCGTGTCTTGGAACGCCATCTTTATTTATGGATGCTGTCGGTTTAATACATAAATAACAATTTCTCCAAGAGGAGGGGGGGGGGGGGGGGGGCGGTGATGCGGAGATACCAATCCCAGCGGAGGTTGATTTGTAATTTAGGCTCTTTGGCTCTTGAAGGCGAGGAGTGGCTTAGTTTTAAATTGAGAAAATAGATATGAGCTATTATATCCTGTGATGTTGAATGGTAGAGAGGGAACATTACAGCTGATTACTACTGGTGCATGTATTCAGATGAGGAGACATTAGATCGCTGTTGGTTGAGTGAGATGAGGGGGGACATCAGTTGGTTTCTAAACGTGTGGGGAAGGCTGATGTATTTGGGTTTTATAGACCCATTCGTAACTTAGATTCATGTTCTCTGGAATATTTCCAGGCTATTCAGGGGTAATTTCAGTCTATGAATAAATAGGCCTTCTGTAGACCCGTTGATACGTGACGAGTAATATTACAAATAACTGTTATACTATGTTATAAATGCATTATAATCTCTGGCTAAAATCCAGTTGAGCCATCCTCTGTTAACCCAGCGTCTTTGAGGTGCATCAGATTGGTTTTCTGAACCAAACATTGGACTGATGTTTCTATATTGCCACCTTGAAGTACAGTCCTTTTGAAAATGAAAAAGAAATCGGGGAAGATTTCCTGCTGTTCAACTACATAACCACGTTGACCCAGGTTCTTCTACCCAGGTCTTCTCTACCCCAGGTCTTCTTCTACCCCAGTTTCTTCTTCTACCCCAGTTCTTCTTCTACCCCAGTTCTTCTTCTACCCAGTTCTTCTTCTACCCCAGTTCTTCTTTACCCCCGTTCTTCTTCTACCCCAGTTCTTCTTCTACCCCAGTTCTTCGTCTACCCCAGCTCTTCTTCTACCCCAGGTCTTCTTCTACCCCAGTTCTTCATCTACCCCAGTTCTTCTTCTACCCCAGTTCTTCTGTCTACCCCAGTTCTTCATCTACCCCAGTTCTTCTTCTACCCCAGTTCTTCGTCTACCCCAGTTCTCTTCTACCCCAGGTCTTCTTCTCACCCCAGTCTTCTTCTACCCCAGCTCTTCTTTTACCCAGGTCTTTCTTCTACCCCAGCTCTTCTTCTACCCCAAGATCTTCTTCTTAATTCTAATTTCCAGCGCCAGACTCCAGCCACCCAGGTGTTACAGAAACCCTGTGCCTTTCGATGTCATTTGCCCCTTGGTGTCCTTGCTGTGCTGAGCCTGCTGATGGGCTGATGGAGGCTTGATGAAGCTACAGATGGCCTCTGTCCCAGCCCTCCCAGCCCAACATAAGTGCCATACCCGATGTGTTGCAATGTTAATGGACAGGACTCAATAAAAAACCTCTCAGCTCAGGAGTGGTTTTATTCCATTCCATTGAACAGGAAGGACTGTGTGTGTGTGTGTGTGTGTGTGTGTGTGTGTGTGTGTGTGTGTGTGTGTGTGTGTGTGTGTGTGTGTGTGTGTGTGTGTGTGTGTGTGTGTGTGTGTGTGTGTGTGTGTGGTGTGGTGTGTGTGTGTGTGTGTGTGTGTGTGTGTGTGTGTGTGTGTGTGTGTGTGTGTGTGGCAATGTTCCCATGCTAGCAGAAACTGTGTTTGTGGTAAACGCTGAATACGTTGGCTTAATCAGATATTACCTTTAAAACCGTTCACTTATGCCTCCGGATCAATTTGACTTAATTTTTTTCTTAGTTTCACTAAAATACTACTAGATGAAGGATCATCACTATCTCCTAGATACGGGTCTCAAATTTGTAAAACACTAAATGAAAAATGTCATGAAACAATTAGACCCAGTACCAGAATAGTGACACCCGTGATGTTATTGGTCAATTCGACAAACAGGAAACAAGTTGCCTTCCTTATGAGGCTCAGAGGCTGAGCAACACTGATCTGAAATTAATTTGACCCTTGACCTTTGGCTTGTAACTCTTGAACTGTGTGTCCTAGAAACAAGCTGTTTTTTTATACACAGGAATGGTGGGTCCTTGCCGATCACATAGATATAAGTTTGATTTCCCTTTTGACGTGGCTGAGCAACACTGATCTGAAGATGCGCTAAAACTGAGTTCTGACAAATTCTGATCTAACGGATTTGACTTTTTAACACATGTCAAACATTTGGCTCTAACTTTTCAACGGTTGCGGCTATCAACCCAAGGAAAAGAGCTTCTGAAATATTCTACATGTAGACAATGGAAAATGTACAAACTGAACATTCTGTACTTACTGTCATTGCTTCATTTTATCTGGATTCTGCCGGATCAGGATCTGCCACCTGCCAGTTTAAGGACTGCTTCCTTCTGGAACCTATTTGACAGGATGTAATGTTTGCAATGTAAAAATGACAATAAGTTGAGTTGTCTCGTCTGTAAATCTCCTGCCCTCCAAAAACACATGGCCTAATGGCGCCTTGATATACTCAGAATTGATTCCGGTTCGGGACAGCCTGGGTTTAGGATTTGCGCCACATTATAGCCTAGAAATTCATCTCTGTCCCTCTCTCTGCTCTGATAGACATGAGGCTGCAACTTTTTCTCCAACGTTGCACTTCATCATTTATTTCCTGATAGAATCATAGCCACGTCAAAGGTCCTGGTGTTGCCGTAGCAACCCTGATGAATTTAAATGCATTTGTCAAAGTTCTAGAATTACTGCCATCTGTTCAGAATAAATGAAGTAATTAAGAACACTAAACCAGAAGTAGGCCTATAGTTTAACCACAGAGGATCAATAGCTTATTTATTTTTTTAAATAGCCTAGCTGTGGATTGTGTATAGCCCAATCACAAGGCATTGCCTACAGTCGGGAATGCTTGGCGAATCTGTCAGTGAACAACATGCAGCCAAAACAAGCCTTTCGCAATATTTCAAATACAATCTTAAAAGCACAGGTTGGAAAGCAAATGGCTCCTGCTGAAACCAAAATACTTATCTGTCTGTAGGCTACAGAAATGTTTTAATCTACTTCCAAATAGGCATATTGAGCGAACAATATTGTTTTACAAACTAAAACAAAGAGAGATAGGCTTTTGGCATGAGCACGTCTGTAATGCCCGGGGTGTAGTGGAGGAAGGAGTCAGACGCAGGAGACAGAGAGTTCAGAGTAGCATTCTAATTGAATCACACAAAATAGGTGAACACGACGCCACTCCAAGTAAATGCACCACATAAACGAGAACAAGATAATATCCAAAAGACAACGTACACTATCCGTGACACACAAGCATGTACAACCTGTACACAAAACAATCCCGCACACCCAGGCCGGGCTGCTGGGTAATAAAGCCCCACTAATCACCCTAACCACAAACAGGTGTAACCACTAAACAAATAAGGAGGGGAGGAAAAAGTCAGTAGCAGCTAGTAGGCCGGTGACGACGACCGCCGAGCGCCACCCGAACAGGAAGGGGAGCCACCTTCGGTAGGAGTCGTGACAACGTCGGCCATCGCTGTTTGTCAGTGTGAAAGTCGCCTGTCATTTTGATTGTTTGTGTGGTATTAAAACATATTTTACTAAAGTCTCCAGTCATGTCAAATGACACAGAATTGCATGAAATGCGTTTATAAAAGGACATATTTTCCTGAACCCCAGACTAAAAAAAAAAATTATTCAAGTGCCTCTACTCTACTGCCCTATACCACTACGTGATGATATGCAATGCTTTATTTTAACTGTGAATTTCTGGTACCTCAGAGCCCCCCAGGTCACCCCCATCTTGCGCTCACTTTTTGTTCCGTCACCCCCCGCTTTACAAATTAGACACTGCATACTGGTGCTCCCGAGTGGCACAGCGGTCTAAGGTACTGAATCTCAGTGCAAGCGGTGTCACTACAGTCCCCGGTTCAAATCCAGTCTGTATCACATCTGGCCGTGATTGGGAGTACCATAGGGCGGTGCACAAATGGCCCAGTGTCGTCCGAGATTTGGCCTGTGTAGGCCGTCGTTGTAAATAAGAATTTGTTCTTAACTGACTTTCCTAGTTAAAAACAAGATTCAATCAAATGTAATTATAAAGCTTTTTTTACATCAGCCGATGGCACAAAGTGCTTATACAGAAACCCAGCCTAAAACCCCAAGCAGCAAACAATGCAGATGTAGAAGCACGGTTAAATAAAACTTTTTTATTTTTTTTATGAAATACTGTACCAACTCAAATTGACCCGAAACATAACTTGTGTATAGCCGAATCAAGGGTTTACCTTTCTATTGGGTTATCTGCGAAACAGATTGCAAAGAGCCCTTGGAGTTGGTTCCAGTGTCACAGCAGAGAGAGATAGAAAGTCTCTCAGGCAGTGGAACATCTTAATTACACCACCCTTCTTTGTTATCGAGCTTCTCCGAGCCAGGGACAAATACAAAAAAGCAATGTTCTGATTTCAAAATGGCTGCCGATCTTGTGTACTGTTTTAATGGAAGGCAGAGATGCAGAAACGAAAGCATGGTCAGCATTGTAGTAGAGCTGTGTTGTAGACATGTCTCATTGTACGTTTATTTTATAACGGAACGTATTAAAAGTATAATGGAACTCAATGTCCCTTTTCCCCTTCGGACAAGAGGCTATTCGACATCCCTGGGAAGATAATGCTGTCACAATGTTAACTTTTGTTTGAAGGTTTTTCTATTGGTCTCATTTATAAAGTGAATCCCATTTATATGAAAGATAAATATATTTTAGAAGACAGGACTTGAAAGCAATAGCTGTAGCTTTGCAGTCAGTAATATTACTTGTACCATTGGTCTACCTTTAGTCTAAAGAAGACATTTTGTAGAGCCAGATATGCAGTTTGTAACAAAAACAGAAAGCAGTAAAAGGAATATCCTCCAAGATCTGGGTATGTGAATGGTTGCTAGAGAATTTAAGATGATAGTACAGCTACCATACCAGGTACTACACATCTCCCAGTAAGGTACCATACCAGGTATCCAGTAAGGTACCATACCAGGTACTACACATCTTCCATAAGGTACCATACCAGGTACTACACATCTCCCAGTAAGGTACCATACCAGGTACTACACATCTCCCAGTAAGGTACCATACCAGGTACTACACATCTCCCAGTAAGGTACCACACCAGGTACTACACATCTTCCAGTAAGGTACCATACCAGGTACTACACATCTTCCAGTAAGGTACCATACCAGGTACTACACATCTTCCAGTAAGTACCATACCAGGTACTACACATCTTCCAGTAAGGTACCACACCAGGTACTACACATCTTCCAGTAAGGTACCATACCAGGTACTACACATCTTCCAGTAAGGTACCATACCAGGTACTACACATCTCCCAGTAAGGTACCATACCAGGTACTACACATTCTGTGTACTTCTGACAGATGCAACAGAGATGTGACAGCGATGTTTACTGAAGCAGAGGATGAGGTCAAGGACACGTCTCTATATATCCTTCATACTGACACAGAGCTGTCTGGTGTTGCTGACTAGCAGCTTTACACAAATCATTGTGTACATGTGACCGGCTGGGTTCAAACCTAGGGCTTTCAGTGGGTCATAGGACAGCGTTAACCCTCTGAGCTAAAGCCTGGGTCTGAGCTAAACTGAAGTCTAAGACCTGCGTACAGAGTTACTCAAAAATTCATTAAAAAGCATGCGATGATGAAACATACATTTATAAAACCAACCTGACAAAAACATTTCAATTAATCACTCATTTGCCTCCCCTTTTCTATCATAAATATGATGAATAGTTAAGTAATAATTTTCAGCATAAACATGATGATATTTAAAATAATCCACTGAATTTGAGGGGAGAAAGCACTTCCACCCCACTCTGTGAATCAGGGCCTGAGCAGTGCCGTATTATGGATGAGAGCAGCCGTCAATAACTGCAGAACTTTTAACACAGAAACAAGTTATACAGTTTTGCTTACTCTCTCTCTCTCTCCCCTCACCCCCCCCCCCCGCCAGACCCGACAAAATAAACCCGAACAATACTAACTGGTGTTTCGCAATGTACAGAACATGTCTAGGGTTTTGCAGACGGACAGGGAAGTTGCTGCTGTGCTGAATTGAATATGGATATTGTATTGCTAATAAGATGAATCTCCCAGTCTGGAACAGGCAGCTGAGCTAATTGTTTCCCAGATACAGAACACCAGGGCTACGCCCCCAAAAATGGTTAAAACGGCACCCTATACCCTATATAGGGCACTAAAAGTAGACCCAATACAAAACAAGTGGGAACGAATAGAAAAGCCAGAAAACTGTAATCCCCGCCCATCTGGCACTCCAGGCAAGTTAATATCTGAACCCAGGTCTGTTGTTGTATTATATAAAGGGTCTCTCTCTCTCTCTCGTATCGGTGCAACACCAATGCAGGGACAGAACCCAAGGACTAGGCTACACTGTCTGTCTGTCTGTCTGTCTGTCTGTGTGTGTGTGGGTAACTCATGTCTAAAAAACGTCCTCACTTAATAGCCTCTCCTCTCCGGTCTTAGAAGTGAAACAGAAAGGGAGCACCAAGACACCACTCACTGCCAGGGCCAGAAATCAGCCCAGGGCATTAATAATACACAACAAAATAATGATCCTTTTGCAAAAATAACATGAATATGGACAGGACCAATGAGCTAAAGATGGACCTTTGCCAGAATTGCCCTATGGCCCTCTCTACTAACTGCTGTGTCTCTGGGAAGGCAGAACAATGCCAGTCAGCCATTCAGCCATCCATCTGGCCAGCCATCCAGCCATCCATCTGGCCAGCCATCCATCTGGCCAGCCAGTCAGCCATCCAGGAATCCATCTGGCCAGCCAGTCAGCCATCCAGCCATCCATCTGACCAGCCAGTCAGCCATCCAGCCATCCATCTGGCCAGCCAGTCAGCCAGATAGCTAAATCCTCCCTGCCTGTCTCCACAGTGTTACCGACCCGTGTACTGTAACAATTCTCTACCACCCTCGGTGTACTGTAACAATTCTCTACCACCATCGGTGTACTGTAACAATTCTCTACCACCATCGGTGTACTGTAACAATTCTCTACCACCCTCGGTGTACTGTAACAATTCTCTACCACCCTCGGTGTACTGTAACAATTCTCTACCACCCTCGGTGTACTGTAANTGTAACAATTCTCTACCACCCTCGGTGTACTGTAACAATTCTCTACCACCCTCGGTGTACTGTAACAATTCTCTACCACCCTCGGTGTACTGTAAGCTCTTGACTCCTTAAATACACCATTGTCAAAGTGCACAAAATTCTAATAAAATTACTATTGGGACATATTCGATCAAGCATCCTTTCGGTTACTGGCCCAACGACAAGGTAAAAATCTGTCGTTCTGCCCCTGAGCAAGACTGTTAACCCACTGTTCCTCGGACGCCGAAGACGTGGATGTTGATTAAGGCAACCCCACTGCACCTCTTTGATTCAGAGGGGGTTGGGCTGAATGCAGAAGACACATTTCAGTGGAAGGCATTTAGTTGTACATCTGACTAGGTATCCCCCTTTCCTTTTCCCTTATTCTACGTCCCACATGGTACATTTCCCTATATAGTACCCTATGGTACCCTCTGGTCAAAAGCAGTGCACTATATAGGCAATAGGGTGGCATTTGGGATGCACCCTAAGTACCAACAATTATTTTATTAGACTTGTGTGTACCTTGAGGACAAACCATGACTAGCCAGCCATTGTTTTGATAACTGTAGTGTTTTTAGGTGTGGCAGGTAGCCTAGTGGTTAGAGCGTTGGCCAGTAAGGAAAAGGTTGCTAGATCAAATTCCTGAGCTGACAAGGACAAAATCTGTCATTCTGCCCCCGAACAAAGCAGTTATCCCACTGTTGTTAGACTACCGTTGTAAATAAGAATTTGTTATTCACTGACTTCACTAGTTAACTAAAACAATCCCATATTATTGTACTGTAGCCTTTTGAGGAAAAGTGTGTCTGTTTGCTGAAGTCATCGCTTCTAAATTCAGACTGTGTAGCTTCAGTAGTGAAGATGTTGGATTTAAGTGAGCAATGATGAAGTGTGAATAGATTTGTAACCTCGTTCTGAATTCTGTGAGCGAGTAGGCTATATGCCCATAACCTGTACTGTCTTAGTAAGCAGGTCATGTAGAGAAATGATGGTGCTGGTTTCAGTGTCTGAGGAGGATGACAGCGTCTTGCACCTGCTACTATGATTTAGAGTTGTGGTCCCTTTATAGTCATGTATCTCCACTGTAACTCTCTTGAGCTTCATCGTTATCTAAGTGCACAAGGCTTAGAAATGTATAACTTTAAAAAAAGTTTTTTTTTTTTGAAAAGTCCAAATACAACAGTACCAGGAGTCTGGAGAAGTGTCATAAAGCCTTCTTCACACAACTCTTCATCACCGTTCTGAAACCTTTCAGTCTTGTAATGTTATCACAGACGGTCTCTGTTGGGATTTTCCACTTCCTGGGCAGCCATTTTTGGAAAATGAAACCTTGAACATTCCTAAACACATACACACAGCTGTTAGTCCATGACACCACTGACAAGTATAATGTCTGCCCTTGGGATTCATATTTGCATAAAACTCTTGAAACATTCTAATCGTAGAATTTAGAGAAGCACCTATTTAGCTAAATATCTACTTTTGTCCTAATAAAGACTGTCAATCTGACAATTTAAGGCCCGATTCAATCCGTATCGCGAAAGTTCCCCATTAATATAGCGTGATTGAAATGTAACCCGCGTTGGCCGGAGACTGTACTCACGGTTCATGTCGGCTGAAATGGAAATTATTTTAATATTTTAATCCTGCTATTACGTCGATCTTCTGCGAAACGGATTGAATGGAGCCCGTAATGTCTCAAGGTGCAAGACATTGGTTCCTCATTTAAAAGTTGTGCCATACAGTAAGTATGATTTGGTGTGTCACAGTGATTGCCGTTAATGTTCATTTTAACCAATAGAGGGCAACTTTTGAGCACGAAAATATTGAAATAAAGTAGGCTAATGCAATTGAAGGCATCAAAATGTTGCCTACTGAAACTCCAAAGTCATCCAATTGTCATAATATATTTGGAGCATTTACCTGCCTGTCTTCAACTATTTCAGCACCGTTTCACACCGCTTTGAGACAAGCCTGGGGAATCGTCTTGATAACTCAATCAACGTTCGATTTTTCTTTTCACTCCGTTTAGATATTGGTACGGCTACAATTAGGCTGTGGAAATATTAGCTGTTGAGGTGAGTGCTGCTCACGGCAACAGTACAGTCGTGGCCAAAAGTTTTGAGAATGACACAAATATTAATTTTCACAAAGTCTGCTGCCTCAGTTTGTATGATGGCAATTTGAATATACATCAGAAGGTTATGAAGAGTGATCAGATGAATTGCAATTAATTTCAAAGTCCCTCTTTGCCATGCAAATGAACTGAATCCCCCCCCCAAAAAAATGTCCACTGCATTTCAGCCCTGCCACAAAAGGACCAGCTGACATCATGTCAATGATTCTCTCGTTAACACAGGTGTGATTGTTGACGAGGACAAGGCTGGAGATCACTCTGTCATGCTGATTGAGTTCGTAAAACAGACTGGAAGCTTCAAAAGGAGGGTGGTGCTTGGCATCATTGTTCTATCTCTGTCAACCATGGTTACCTGCAAGGAAACACGTGCCGTCATCATTGCAAACTCCAAGCATTGATTATTCAATAATGGGCTGCCATCAGTCAGGATGTGGCCCAGAAGTTAATTGACAGCAGGCCAGGGCGGATTGCAGAGGTCTTGAAAAAGAAGGGTCAACACTGCAAATATTGACTCTTTGCATCAACTTCATGTAATTGTCAATAAAAGCCTTTGACACTTAGGAAATTCTTGTAATTAAACTTCAGTATTCCATAGTAACATCTGACAAAAATATCTAAAGACACTGAAGCAGCAAACGTTGTGGAAATTAATATTTGTGTCCTTCTCAAAACTTTTGGCCACGACTGTACAGTCTGTCTGTAAAGGGTATTAGACAAGAACAAGGGGAGGGGCATTAAATCGATCTTGATGCTTGGTAATTTACCATTCTCATTCTCGGAGTGGAAACATTGTTTGCAGAGTTGACTACCTGCTACACTTGTTAGAAACAAGTTTTGGTTAATTTCAAAGCCATAATTTATGAGATTTGTAAAAAAAATAATTACAAAAAAAATGTTGTTTGGAGTGCTCCATGTTAGGCTGTTACGATGAAACGTATTACCGCCACACCGATAATCACGGTCAAATTCCACGTGACCGTTTAGTCGCAGTAACTAGGCTTCTCCACGCTCTGATGCTGCTGATGGTCACGTGGCCTATAAAAAGGACCTGCTCAGTCCCCGATGTGTCTGTCTTCACTTGTAGCCTACTTCTCAGAAATGCCTGTGAGAAGGACCCGGTCATGTGACGGGCATCGGCTAATAAGAATTGAGATATCTGAGAGAGCCATGTGAGTGAGAGGTGCACATGTACTCTTCATACTATGAAATAATATGAGATAAATGCCACGGAATTCTAAGCAAACATTGTCTTCTAAATGAACTCGTGTAGCCCACCGCGATATTGCATAGCCACATCCGGGCCTAATATAAGGACAACTAAGAGGATGCTATTCTGTTCTTCTGAAATAGACTACATTTTCTACATATCATGTTTCTTTAGACCTGTCTAAAATAAATCATGGATTTATTGTGATGGTGTAGGCTATATTACATGGATGTATTAGACTTTTTAACATGTAGATGTTCCGAAGGTCTGCATCAGTGGCTGCATCATCAGCCAGGAGATGCTAAATGTGTTTACGTTAATCAACGGGTCAATTACCGTGAAACCAATAGTTATTTGCTTGACAATCACCGGCTGACAAAATGTCATGATTGCCACAGCTGTCACACCCTGACCTGTTTCACCTGTCCTTGTCCTTGTCTCCACCCCCATCCAGGTGTCACCCATCTTCCACATTATCCCCTGGGCATTTATACTTGTGTTTTCTGTGTCTGTGCCAGTTCGTCTGGTTTTGTCAAGTCAACCATCGTGTTACTCTGTGCGATTGCTTGTTCTTTTTCTTTGTTTTGTTGCTAGTCCTCCCGGTTTTGACCATTGCCTGCCTTGACTCTGAACCCGCCTGCCTGACCATACTGCCTGCCCTGACCTCGAGCCTGCCTGCCACTCTGTACCTCCTGGACTCTGACCTTGTTATGATCTTTTGCCTGTCCACGACCATTCTTTTGCTTGCCCCTTGGATTAAAATAAATATCAGAGACTCGAACCATCTGGGTCTCACCCTGTGCCCTTATAACAGCACTACATGTTAGCAATGAGAATGTGTCTGGTTTCTCTGTCCTGATACTGCTGAGGGAGCATGCATAGAAGTACCTGGCCTGCCACACATTTATTATGTATTGTTTTACATCCATTGCGATTGATAATGTATAAACACTACATTTCATCACAGAAAGCGATTTGAAAAATCTTTCCAGGAATCTCCCCCCTTTGATAATCACCAATCCTCGGTGTGAAAGAGCAATGGGCCTACTGCTGCATTGGCCTAGTGGGGGGGGGGGGATTGTTGTGTGGGGGGGGGGGGGGGGGATTGGCTTGTGATACGCTGCATTGGCTAGGGGGGGGGGGGATTGGTTGGGCCTACTGCTGTTGGGCCCTACGGGGGGGGGGGGGATTGTTGGGCCTACTGCTGCATTGGCCCTAGTGGGGGGGATTGGTTGGCCTAGCTGCATTGGCTAGTGGGGGGGGGGGGATTGGTTGTGTGGGGGGGACTAAAAATGTTGTTGACATAGACATTGAATCTTGACAGTGTTTTTTTTTCATCACTCATTTATTTAAACAAAAACACAAAGATGTTGATGAACAAACTGTAGATTTTCTTTCTATTGAAATATATAAATTCTTTCCTATCTTAGGATTGGGCGGCAGCGTAGCCTAGTGGTTAGAGCATTGGACTAGTAACCGAAAGGTTGCAAGTTCGATTTCCCGAGCAGAAACAGGTACAAACTGTCGTTCTGCCTCGAACAAGGCAGTTAACCACTGTTCTTAGGCGTCATTGAAAATAAGAATTTGTTTCTTAACTGACTTGCCTAGTTAAATAAAAAAAAAATTAATTGATTTCTTCATTATTTTAAAATTAAAAACTATAGTTTTACCAGTGGCAAATTACTATTGAATTGCTTAATTTCTATGTTAGCTTGGCCTATTTAAAGGCTATTTTGCATTTATAAATCTATACAGTATTTGTCAGCATAAAGCTGAGTGACTCACTCATTGTGGCTTTCGTTCAAAATAAGTTTTATAATGCATTTTTTTTGGTGCAAGGAGTGACTTAATTTGTCTTTCAGCGACCCAATGTAGATTATAAGCTATTTCCCTCTCATGATTACACAGAATTGCATTCCAGATGGCACCAATTTCCTTTGAAAGTGCACTGTACAGGTAATAGGGCTCTGGTCTATAGCAGTGTACTACATAGGTAATAGGCTTGGTCTATAGTAGTACCACTATATAGGGAATAGGGCTCTGGTCTAAAGTAGTACACTATATAGGGAATAGGGCTCTGTCTATAGTAGTGCCAACTATATAGGGAAGGGCTCTGGTCTATAGTAGTACACTATATAGGGAATAGGGCCTGGTCTATAGTAGTGCACTAAATAGGGAATAGGGCTCTGGTCTATAGTAGTGCTCTTACTAGGGCAGGTCTCTGGTCTATAGTAGTGCACTACATAGGGAACAGGTCTCTGGTCTATAGTAGTGCAACTATATAGGGAATAGGGCTCTGGTCTATAGTAGTGCAACTACATAGGGAACAGGTCTCTGTCTCTATAGTAGTGCACTATATAGGGAATAGGACTCTGGTCTATTAGTAGTCACTATATAGGGAACAGGTCTCTGGTCTATAGTAGTGCACTACATAGGGAATAGGACTCTGGTCTATAGTAGTGCACTATATAGGGAACAGGTCTCTGGTCTATAGTAGTACACTACAGAGGGAATAGGGCTCTGGTCTATAGTAGTGCACTACATAGGGAATAGGGCTCTGGTCTATAGTAGTGTACTATATAGGGATAGGGCCCTGGTCTATAGTAGTACCACTATATAGGGAATAGGGCTCTGGTCTATAGTAGTACCACTATATAGGGAATAGGACTCTGGTCTATAGTAGTACCACTATATATGGGAATAGGGCTCTGGTATAGTAGTGCACTACATAGGGAATAGACAGTAGATCTCCAGGAAGAGGGTTGGACTGATACCTACAGGACAGTAGATCTCCAGGAAGAGGGTTGGGCTGCCCTGCTCTA